>NW_014578129.1:80947-85927 GCF_000485595.1 Priapulus caudatus
TATACACATTAAAATTGTTACTCACTTTATTATGGAAACACTTTTCAAAGTAAAAACAATTTCTGCTAAAAAATAGCATAATGAAAAAAACGTTTAATTGTCTAATGCTATTAAACTAAACAACTGAGATATGACATTGGCAAGAATTTAACTGAAATACAGTAGTCAAATAAAAGTAGTCAAAATACAAGATTTCAACACTTAGCATGGAGAGGCTCAAATTATTATAATTATTTCACTACCTGTAGAATGAGGGTTATAAAAACTGCTGTCCTATAGTCACATATGCAGTTGACATTATGCCATTCCAAAACCACCACAACATTGCACACCAAGAACCAGGTTTTCCCTGAATGATTCATATGTGGAATGACCGACTGGTAGCTTTAGCACATTCCCACAGGTGTTGGCTAGAGGAAGCATGGACATTGAGATTTGATCTTGGTGATTGAATTCGATGGTAGGCCTTGGAAAAAAGCCAAGTGGTGGTTCATGATCACAACCAGTGGTGAAGATGAGGAGATCTTCTAAAGAGATAGCACATTCACCTTCTGAAATATACAATAAAGTGAGATTTGACAAGATTATTTTTTATTATTATATACACATTCTGGTGAATGATATACAACCCAGCTACGATTGACATACACCTATGGCCAAAGCTCTCGTAAATATACACATGCAATGACCTACAACATGTGTTCACCTTTTACAAATTAGGTCACTTTTTTAGATGAAGATGATATTTCGATCCCAAGAGGGCATATGTCGGACTGACTGAATTTCAATAATCTTTGCCATCATGTAATCACCCAAAGATTATTCATACCTTCTAGATCCTGTAGGAAGTCGTACCAGTATGACAAGAGCCGGTTTTCCACAGAAAATCTGTTGCTGCCAGTAGATGAGCGAGTGACCATCATCATCGCCTTTACAATGGATGCAGTTAAATGCCTGTTACTTTTAACAAACAGTGATCTGAACAGATCAGGATCAGCAGAGATCATCTGCATTACTCCTCCCATTCTGAGACCCTCTTGGAACCTAACAAAATTATCATAGACACAGAGTTTAGCCCTTAGATAAGAAATGTGTTTAAAAAGTAAAATATATGAACAGAGATGGAAAAACAGTACAACCAAGCAATTTTTTGAAAATTTACAAGTGACAATCTAAACAACCAAGCAATTATTTGAAAGTTTACAAATGATAATCTAAAAATTGTAAACTTACTGTTGAAGTGGAACCATGATGTTGTCAAGACAAAAATGCTTTAACAAGGTTCTGAGGATTCTTTCCTTGTCAGACATTGATCTTACAAGAGGAGAGCATCCAGCAACCTCAAGGAGGACAGCTGACTGGCTAACTTCCTCTAGGAGGCCACCAACATCATCTGCATCATTAAGCTGAAAGACACGCGTATAATAGCTTCTGATTTTATTCCACCAAATGCCAGAATTATAAAATAGAATCTGAAATACTCACACCTACCCTAGAGATTGCAATCTTTATTTCTTCACTACAAATGTGATCTAAAGTTGGCTCAAAGTCTACATTGTCAGATGTTAGAATGGAGTACATGTGTTCTGACATAAAATGGGGCCCTGGACCACCATGAAGAAGACTCAGTGAAATCATTTGCCCAGCATACTTGTACATCATCTCATCTTTTGCTGCAAAATAAATTGGTTACACTATACGTTCAAATTGATACAGATACAGGAATGTCAGCTTGTGGATGTTCCAGGATAAAACCCAAGGTACATGATACTCTTGTGCACTCAGTTATTTTTCATTGTAGCCAACATGGTGAAGTTTAAAACAGGACCTTATTGATATTATGATCAGCATGTCTCTACATGTACATTACCTTTCGAATTTAAACAAAGACTTTTGCTATCGTCTGGCCCAGACCATATAGACATTGCGGCTACAGCTTTCATTAAAAGGCGCAGGTATTCGCGTTTAGGGCCTCCCTCGTCAACAGCACCTTCAGCATCTGAACAGAGGTCACTTGTGAAGACAACTGATATCTGTTTAAGGGGATCAAACGACTTCCTTTGAATTGCCCTCAATGTCCCATCTAACACATCATCTCTGTTTATGTTAAAATTGCTGGTGCATTCTTGGGTGATCTGTGACGTCAGCGCTAACAAATGCTCCTCTAAGGTCTTCTGAGGGGAACTGTAGAAAACAACAAAATATAAAGTTTTTCATATTCTGCCCAATTTGAACACATGTCGCACCGAAAATATTACATCACTCACTTTACAGGCAATCTATATATTACATATACGTCGAAACCAAAGTGATTCATAGGAATGCTGTAATACTCTCACTATGACAGACATTTTCTATAGACAAGTAAAAGTTTAGTGCAGTGGCCAGTTTCAGTGAGGCAGACACTACATGGTAGCATCTTGTAATGCTGCAAATTTATAATTCGACAGTGTATCTATAGAAATAGGATTACTACACTTTAAAGATGACATGTAGGGACAGAGATGACATTAACTTTAAAATAGTCTATAGGTGCAAGTCGCTTGAGAAAACCAGAAACTCTTTCTGTGTCTTTGCAATATTTCGATCATCATAACCCATAAACCCTCAACTGCGTTTTTGGCTATTATTTTTTACCTGGAGGTATCTTGAAAACTTGCTTCAATTGCCGCATTGAGTTCATCATCCTCACTGTCTGAGGCAAAGGATTCACTGAAATGTAACAAAAATAAAATGTTAATATAAACTGATATTCTGTGACATGAAAGGTAGTGACATGATAGTATGGTTAAAATTCTGTACCGATTCTGTAAATCAGGCAATATTTCCAGTTCAAGTTCGTCGGCCACATCTCTCAGAACCACTGATCTGTATGACGGTTCGGGTAGTTCATCACTATCCGATTCATGGATGGTGATGGAAGATTGCTGAAATGAGGCAGATTTGCTCAACCTTATTAGCGTATCAATTATACACAATGAGTACTCCTGCTCTATTCTATTATAACGAAATAAACAACATTTTAGTTATAATCACCTGGTCGAGTGAGATGGCACTGCCAGGTTTGACATATACAACACGCTTATTGCCACATGCCATAAACAAGAACTGGCCATCAAACTCCTGTTCAGAGGTGAGCCCAGGGGGTGAAACCTTATTCCCGTAGCCCAACATCAATTGCACACTGTAAGAATAAATAAAAAAGACCTATAAGTACCATGGGAGGTTAAAAGTTTATCAAGACAAAATGTTGATATCATTAAAATAGTTTCAGGCATTAGCTATATGTAATGTATATCTATTGATAATTCTATAATGTATACTGAATGTTAGGCATACTATACCTTGCACCTCTCAGTTTTTCAGCAAAAGCTCTCTTTATTGCTGACTCCAGTTCAGAGGCAGTCCAACTCTTGTGGAAGCAAAAAGCTGAGAGGACCATGTTGTTCTTCATCAGCTCTTGCTTTTGACGCTGCTTAGGAATGCTGTCCTCTGTAGGCCCTTGTAGCAAAATTAGTTCTTTGTAGAAGGTTGGAACCCTGAAAAATTATTGATAACAATGGGAACTACTGTTGTGAAAGGAAGATCATAGGAGGAGTGAAGTCTAGAGCAATATATCTGATATTGTTCTCAGGCAATATTGGTGTGAAATGCTGATGATAATTGTTCATTATTATTGTGGGTCAAATAAACTGAATATTTTCAATGCCGTGGCTATTGTTACACCAGTCGTAACCTGAACCTGTAGGCTATTTTTACACCATTTCCACATTTACACTTCAAATACGCACACATGCGCAACTGGAAATGGTGTAAAAATAGCCTACAGAGTCAGGTTACAAATGGTGTAACAATAGCCACTAATCTATGTATTTTCAAAAGCTGATATCTGCATAGACTGGCATCCTATCCAGATGCATCCTATCCTGTACTTTTAAAATGCCCACGCCCATAGCTGCCGGGATAAGCTCCGGTTAACCGCGACCCTGTACATAGGATATACGCGGTGCCCGACTATAAGTCGGACATGAAAATGAATGAATGATATAAGGGTCTGGAACATATTTACTTTTTGGTTTGGTATCCTCCTAAACTCCCATCTTTATTATTTCTCTTCCGCTTTCTGATGAAGCTACACCCAGCCAGGGGATGGAATTGTCTTGGCAGCTGTGGCTGTAAAGTGTAAGTATTAATTGAGAACAATCGAATTCAGACAATAATATGCTTACGACAGTCTACAGACGACGGATGGACAACGTGATGACTAGTCTATACCCCTACTTTTAAAAAATCGTCAGGACAAAAAGACTTACCACTTCACTGGTTTCATGATGATGAGCCAGTCCTCCTCTCGAAGAAGTAGACGGACATGTCACGCTTGGCCTTGGTGTAATGTTTGATGTCGGACGGAAAATCCTGCTAACTTCCTCATGAACTCCTTCATGTGGGGGCCTAGTCGACCTATTATGGACGCCTAGTGCGTCGCTCAATGAATTTCTAAGAGGTTGACTTTCAACTAAACGTTGGACAACATTTAGCACATCGCTTACACTGACATATCCGTCCAAGTTATCCATTCTTCTTCTTGTTCCCACGCAATAGCAACGTAACGTAGCAACGTAACACAACATTCGGAGCGCCACCTATCGATACATTTAGGTATGATTCTCAGTAGTGAAAATGAAAAATCTCAGTAGTGAAAATGAAAAATCTCAGTAGTGAAAATGAAAAATCTCAGTAGTGAAAATGAAAACTCAATAGTTTTTCGTTCAAATGTGTAAGCTGGAACTATGAATAATTAGAAAGCTTCAAAACTTAAGGTAATCATACTACGTGTCAGTTTTTTTTTTGAAGATTTTTATCATACCATAACATGTGCTATAAAACTTCTGTAAACTTTTTGTAAATAACCGTAGCATTTTTGAAAACACTGAATCAATAAAAGCGCATATGCCGTTTAATGACAATAATATCAATTGA
>NW_014578129.1:85952-94498 GCF_000485595.1 Priapulus caudatus
ATCTCGCGCCCCCCTCTAAAAAAAAAAACAAAAGGCGGGGGGGGGGGGGGAGCTAAGTGAAAATGAAAAATCTCAGTAGTGAAAATGAAAAATCTCAGTAGTGAAAATGAAAAATCTCAGTAGTAAAAATAGTAAAAATGACAAATCTCAATGGTAATAATCATGTCCCAAACGGCGCCCCATACCACTCGATATCTCTTCTTGCACAGTGTGAATAAATCTTGTCCTTGTTTAGTTGCTTCATGTTTCTTGAGAGTGCAGCTTGACTTTCAGTGAAGTTCGTTCCAAACCTTTGGACCAAACCTCAGGCCCGCGCTCTCCATAAGAAACGCGTCCGTTTTCAGGCTGTCTAAAATTCTCTACGTACACGGCACGTGTTTGTTGCGTTTATGAACTAGTGAAGATAGAAGATTAAATGTAACAAGACATGATTTATTAGCCCTTCCTTTGACATGTTCTTTGCCATGAGCGCAGCTCCAGATCTCACTCCCCCGCCAGTAGTCAGCGCCACTCAAACCAATGTCAACACTACAGTGTGGCGAGGCATGTGACACGCGTCCCTATGTAGTCTTCATCGTGTCCTCCCTGATGTTCATTCCCTGAGATGGTTTTACAGTGATTTATTAATATATAAGATTTATAATATGAAAAAAGTATATTAATATTATAATATATTAAAATTAATTTATTCATATTTTCTTTAATCACCTCAAGCGGAAGCTTCCCCGAAATGGTTTTATTCGGTTCGAAATAAATGTAATAATTTATAATTATAATAAACTATTATAATGAATTTACGACTGAAATAATTCGGCTTCTGTATTGATCAACATTGACGTTTACAACAGTACGGCTAGGAATAAGCGTGTCATACTGTAGTATTTTAGCACAGTATGTTCTTATTTCACGCGGTGTTTAAGCAGTTCAGCTAGGATAAACCACCCTTTCTGCTCGTTTTAACATTGTGATTTGTGACGTGACTCACGGGTTTCCATGTCGCGATTATAGCCGCGTTCACACGTAGCAAGAAATCCGGTATTTAGCGTTCACACGAGGCAAAATACGAGGCCCAAGAAATACGCGTTTCCTAAACAGATCCGTATTTCATGTAAAGGACGGCTTCCCAGACCCCGAATAGTTTGCTGTGCTGAGAAATACCGAATTCTTGGACGCGCATTTTCCTCGTATGAAACGCTAAATACCCGATTTCTGAAGCGCGTATTTTATAGACTGGTCCGCGCTCGACAGTTCCAGTAGAACGCGAGTGGAACTGCCGAGCGCGACCAGTCTACGTATTTTATCGAGCAGTGAGTGCGCATTGCATTTTTATTCGCATTGTTCGCTTCATTGTTTAAAGCACTCGCCAGCTCGCAAATATCATATTCTGGACCGAATCAGCGGTGTGAACGCTCGGCCGCGTATCTTGTCTGCAGATTCTGATTATGCCAAATCCGCGTATTATGAAACGAGGTCTCGTGTGAACGAGGCTAATATAAATGCGTCAGTTTGTGCGTGGCGTGGGTATCTTTCTTGCGCCGTGTCTATACATGTGCGTGCGCTCGTGCATTTTTCACAATGCCACCATACATTGTAAGTGTTTTTTCTTTGTTCTCGATCGCTTAATTTCGATATATTTTTGGATATTATCGCTTATACAATTTAGATATAATGAACATTGTCATGAGCTACATGACATTTAGTGTGTACTATTTTATATTTACAGTTTTATCTAGATCTCACGTGTTGAGTAATACGTTTGGATTATATACGAAGATGCCGAGTTGGGATATTCATTATCAATTTATCACGCACAGAATGTAACAGCTACTGTCTTGCGCACTATAGCACTTACGAACGACATTTTCGCTAAATATGCGCAATTAACAGAATTTTCCGTGATAATTCTTGAAACTTAGATCGACTGCCACCTTGCGTTGGAGTGGACGCGTCTTCGTTGAAGCAGTTCGGGACATGCAGCTAATCGGACTTTTTTTTACATGTATGCAACCGGTTGTTCAAATAATCAGGTTCTACTCACGAGAATATCCCTTTTCACTACATGTTTCCCCTTGTTTACTGTTACAGTTATGACCCAATACGCTTAAAACAAAACGTTTAGCAGCAAAGAAAGTGCGAAAAATAATTCATCCTTAACATATCTTATGTTCATTAGCAAGAACTCCCTCATTGTTACGCCTGCTGACGCACCGATAGTATTACAGTCGGACTTGCTGTTAGGGTTAGATAGGGTAGAGAGAAGCTATTGTCCATCGACTTTTTAACTTACAGTATTGTTACGCTCGCCTGTGCATAATTATAATTTATAGCATTGAATTATTTTTAGATACTCTATCGTGCTACCGTCAATAATAAACAATTACCAAGAGAAGTATAGTGCATATGTTTGTGGGGTGGTGTATTTGTGTGCGTGCGTGTGTGTGTGTGTGTGTGAGAAAGCAGCAAATGATAAGCATAAAGAAAGCAGTTACTATGCGAAGCAAGTTCGTGTATGCAAAATGGGAAACTAACCATTTAAGAGAGAGAGAGAGAGAGAGAGCATAGTATAACCCTATAATACTAGGCCTGCGTGATAAATACTTTGTACACACTGGTAAAACTAACAGGTAATGTCCTAGTCTACCACGTCTACGTGAGCAGAAGCATCTTGACTGGAGTATAGACGATCTACAGTCTACACCATCGAAGAAAAGCGATTAGTTTTCTAATGCAAATGTGTGTGTTTGAACTTCGCGATTCCAAGCAGTCAAACAGTATCATATTTACTAATCTACTGTGTTGGTCGGTGTAGGTATCGCTTGGGACGTAATGGCCTACCTTACAGATAGTCATATACAATACTGTATAGTGTTTGCAAGTGCGGTCATCTCAGCGCATTATCACTGAATTTCTGAATAACTATCTGAATCATCTGAATCATCTGAATTATGATCAATTTGAATTTGAATTTGAACATGAGAGAAATCTCATGGCGAGCATTCTCCGCCAGCCGACCATCGTCGCCCACCGACACAGCATCGTCAACACGGAGGCAGTGAACTGAAACCCCGCGTACGTCCATCCCGGCCCGTACTTCTTCGCGAGCAGGCCGCCCGGGATCTGTGTGCAGAGGTAGCCCCAGAAGAACGAGGACAGGATGAGTCCCTGCGTGCGCTTGTCCCAGAGGTGCTCGCCGTCCTGCATCCCGTCGTCCTAAAAAAACACCCACCGACACGCGACAGTTTATTAATGGAGAGAGAGAAAGGGGGGGGGGAAGAGAGAAAGAATGACAGAGGGAGAGAGAAAGGGAATGACAGAGAGGTAGAGAGAGAAAGAGAGCGAGAGTGAAATGGAATGACAGAGAGGAAGAGAGAAAGAGAGAATGAGAGAGAGAGAGAGAAAGAGAATTGACAGCAAAAAAGGGTGCCTCACAACGCATTCATAGAGGACTTTATGTAATCAAGAGCTAACAATACATGCATAATTATTACACTACTTCTCATTCTAAACGCGTCGCGCTGACACGCCGCCATATTTACATCTTGTCCGTGCGTGACGTTGTGTCCGCACTCGGCCACCGTCGGCGGCGTGACGTCAGAGCGATTGAGGTCGCCGACGGCCGTGTGGTTGACCATACAGACGATCGCCACGCTCATGTTCGTGCGCTGCGACGACATGCAGACGAACATGAAAAACGACAGCAGCTCCACCTGTAGCCGACACTACGTCCAATACGGACCTGCGACCACGCGGGATCAGTGGATATCGTTGCTCATCACTCGTCACATGCATGAGATCGGGCATAGCGGCGTGGCATCCACGACAGGCAAGGTCAGAAGAAAATACTGGATTTTACAAGCGCACAAACTCGCAAAAACTGTGAAGTATAGATGTGTAAAGTGCAGAGAGCTCGAGCACAGAGTAGAAGTTCAGTTAATGTCAGAACTACCAGGGCATCGAGTCGCACCTTTCACCCCGCCATTCTACAGCACAGCCTGCGACTATTTTGGCCCATTCAGAGTAAGAATTACCCGTAACACAACAGCAAAGTGCTATGGGGTAATTTTCACATGCCTCAACTCGAGAGCGGTTCACCTCGAACTAGCTACAGACTGCTCGACCATGGAATTTCTACAAGTGCTGAGGAGGTTCTTTGCTGTAAGAGGCCGTCCCGCCTACCTGCTGAGTGATAATGGCACACAGTTTGTAGGTGCTGAACGGGAACTGCGTGAAAACATCAGAGGGTGGGATAAGCAGCAGTTACAGGAGTTTTGTGCAGACAAAGGCACAAGCTGGAGATTCACCACCCCTGCAGCACCACACCAGAATGGATGTGCAGAGGCCCTAGTGAAGAGTTGCAAGAGTGCACTAAAGAAGGCCATCGGAGAACAGGTTCTTACGTCATTCGAATTGCTCACCTGTCTGTTTGAAGTTTAAGGCGAGGTATGGTCAACGCCTTTAATGGTGCAACCTTTGACCTCCCTGCTACAAATCGCACTTCATAGTTGTCATCGCCCGTCTGCCATCTCAGATATGCACATTTACCGTATGCACTTTCAGAAGCATCACAGAATATGCACAACACTGGTTTGCTTTTAGCATTAGATGGTGTAAGACATCTGTCCAGTGTGACCCCATTCAGTCTTTTCATTTCTTCAAACAATTCTGTCCATTCAGCCTGTTCTTCCTCGAGGAGGGGTCATCCCATTCATAGCCTTTCTGCCATAACTTCTGCATGCCTATCTTTGCTCGCACTATGATCGGTGCTGCAAATCCTATCGGATCAAATATACAAGCTATCTGACCCAGGACTTTCCTTTTTGTCAGCTTTGGCAGGCTTTCTTCATCATGTTCGGACTTTGTTAGCTTCTCATCCAACTTTACTCTGTATGAGAAAACATCTCTTTCTCTGTCCCACACTACACCAAGCACCTTCTCTGGGGTCATTTCCTCTAGAAGCTTACTGTCTTGGTGTCGCCATATCGTGATTTGTTTGACAACCAGCCTTTTACTTTAAAACCTGCGTCTTCTAACAGCTTATCTGCCCCACCGGAGAGTTTCTCTGCTTCTTCTTCTGTTTTTACTGAGTCACATATGTCATCCATGTACACATTTCTCTTCAGTATAGAGGCAGCTTGTGGATGTATACGTTCTCCTTGCTCTGCTGATAACTTAAGGGCAATCTGTGCCATTGCTGGGGCTGGCTTATCTCCAAACGTTACTACTCTCATCATGCAGACATCTGGCCTCTTCTGTAAGTCCATATTTCTCCAGAGAAATCTGTGTACTTGCTGATTTGATTCTGGTACTAGCACTCGATGATACATCTTAGATATATCTGCGCACATAGCCACTGCATTCTCCCTGAACCTCAGCAGAACTCCAGTTAAATTATTCAAGAGGTCTGGTCCCTTAACCAATAATCATTCAAACAGTGGCCTTGGAATTATGCTGAAGAATTGAAAACTATTCTGATGGGAGTGCTTTTCTTTTCTGGCCTTACTACTGCATGGTGTGATATGTAGTGTACAGGTCCCCGATACTTGTCCATCTCTTCTGCAGATAGCTTCTTAGCAAAGCCCAATTCCTCCATTTCTCGGATCTGTTTGTCGTAAGCTTCTGTATACTTAGGTTTACTGGTCAGTCTCTTTTCTGTAGGGTACAAAATTTTCTCCGCCTGAATTCTGCTATCTGGCAGTAGGTTCGGGTCCTTACTCGATGGGTACGCGATCTCCCACTGCTTCCCAACTTTACGAGCTGAAGATCTGATTACCTGTCCTTCAATAGCTTCTTGTCTAGTCAGACCACTCTCCTGACACTTGCAATTACTAGACTTAATTCCTTCTGTCTCTACAGTCCAGAATTCGGTCAAATCGACAGGACTCGTTAACTTAACATGTAGAACTGCATTACCGTGTTCTATATCATTAGGTGTTGTTCCAAATACAACCCAACCGACTGGTGATCTCCGAGCAGTGCAATGACCAACTTCTCTGATATCTCCACCATGTAACCTGGCATGGTCTATCCCCACCAGGAGATTAACACTTCCACTTCTTCTGTGCAGATCTCGTTGTCTTAGCTTAAACTTTCTGGCCAGATCATTCACTTCCACTGCAGCTACATTCTCACTGATGCAGGAAATTCCTACTGCACATACCATGAAAGGTTTGCCACCCCTTTCCACCTCTCTGATGGGCACTCTGTACTTATTTGTTTGCAGTACTTCCTCGTCTCCTCCAATCTTGGTGACAGTGATTGTAGTTGGCACACCCTTTAACCGCAGCTCTGATGCGAATTCCTGTCTTATGAGACTAATCTGGGCGCCTGAATCTAGTAGCACATTTCCTCTCTTAACCTTTCCTCTGTTCGTTCATAACCTCTACTGTAACTAGTGGGAGCAGGCTTCTTTAGCGCCCACTGAAGCACCAACTCTTCCACCTTGACTCTCATCTCGGCTATTGCTGTGCCTCTGCCTGAAGCAGAGGGTGGTGGAAATATCTGCACCTCTGCCCATTTTTCTGCTCTGGACATTGGCGCCTCCTCTTGCAGGTAGACATCTGGTGGTTTCTTCCTGCCTTTTTAAACAACTAAACAGTCCATGATTCTCCTTTAGGAAGTGCCACCTCTCCGGTGCTGTCTTTGAGATCAGCTTTTTACACTGGTCGATCCAGTGATCTCCGGTTTGACAAATCCAGCATCGGTGAAAACTTGAGGGCTGAGCTTGTAAATTATTCTTGTCCTGGGCCTGTGACATATGACCAACTGTTGCCTGACGAGAGTCACTTCTGATCTTCAAGCACTTTCTTGCTTTCATTTCTCCACCCATCCAACGAAGTAACATTTGGAGAGAAGCAGGATCTGTCTCCATCTCTTGATGTCTGAACCACACCTTCCTATCGTCTGAACCCATCTTTCTCTCGATCATGGCTAACATGTTGTTATTATCCATATCGTTTACTTGCCCAACATCCTTCAACGTGTTGAAACTTCTTCTTACCAGCTGTACTAACTTACAAAAACGACCATCCTCTTGCTCTCTAAGAGGCCTAAACCTCGAAAGATCATAAATTATTGCATCTGCCACAACCCTCGGATCACCATAGATGGAATCTAACTGTTCCCAGGCAGCTTCATAATCTGACCCGATGCCCCTAATGAGCTCTAGAGGACGTCCTTGTAGGCAGGTTCGCAATATCGTGATTGCATCCCTCTCTCCATAATTACCCTCGATGAGATGCATAAAGTCTGATTTGAATACGCAGTAGTCTCTTACATCACCACTAAACCTTGGTAATTTAGGTCTTTCCATCTTAAAACTGCTCCTTGGATTACTGACAGCTGGTGATGGAGAAGGATTGGTCTCAGTTATTCTAATCTCCTCCGGTAGGCTAGTGTCATCCACTGGGCAATTCCCAGCCTGATTTTCATCAGCTGAATCCGTAGATTCCTCACTTATGGGGCAGTGACAGCAATCTGAAGCTTCATAAATTCTTTCTGACATACCTCCATCCATTCCTCTTCCTTTTCAAATTCACTGTCATCCTCGACGGTCATGGTGAATTTATCGTGTGCCTCCATTTACATCTTGGTAGGCCTGCTCATACTTGACGAAGGCGCTTAGCCTCTGCCTTACTGCGGTATTCGGTTATTAATATCTGTAATCCGTGGCCGTACCTAGTGAACTTGGCTTTTGCTCCTCTTCGTTTCAGCTTCAGTTTGCAGCTGTTTTCCTTTTTCATCGGCCATTCTTCCTCCTCTGACACGTCCCAGGTTAGCGTTGAAATTTAATCGATGGATCGCTCCGGAGGCAGGAAACGCAAACTTCTTAACGCTCCCGTTGAAATGATTTAACTGTTGTATTTCTAGAAGTAAAGTCGTAAGAGCTGACGTATAATATGTAAACTCAACAAAGGATTTATTTCCAGCCACTCTCCAGCCTGCCACGTAGTAGAGTGACCACGCAAGTACATGGCTTTAGGAAATAGTATAGCGCCACCTATTGGGCCTAATATGGGAAAATGATACAATAATGTTACACCTCCCCACCAGCCTCGAGCCCACCGAGAGGCGAAAGGGGGTATAGCCTATAGATAAGCCTTGGTCCGCGGCTTCGGCTGTCGACTGGAACGTCTCGGATGATCTGGCCCGTATTCGTCACCTACTGGAAGGCGCGGATTGCGACGCTTCGTTCGGTTCGGTTGGGTTACACTTGACGTTGCTGACTCAGGATTCGGTGTGTCTCCACGTGGGTAACCGTCCTGTCCTTTCGGGTGGATAGGCGGAGTTGCGGATAGCCCCGAAACTGATAACTCGGGGGTCTCTCCGGGATCCGTGTCCTCTTCAACCCCATAGCGAGGGCGAAGCTGTTCAATGTGTCTACGCCACACTGGTCCTCTGGGGTAGACACGCACGTTGACGCTGCGGGCACCATGTACCTTAGTGATAACCGCCGGGACCCATCTTGGGTCTCTGTCCCGCCGAAGGCCGCAGTAAAGTGCATAACATGGAGCACCTAGCGAGTAGGCATGCACTAGCCTAGTAACGAT
>NW_014578129.1:96004-99508 GCF_000485595.1 Priapulus caudatus
GCAGGGAGGATTCGGATATACGTACATCTAGCGATGTACGCTGGAAAGAAAGGCGAAGCAAAGATACTGCACGCAGATACGAAGGGCGACGCAGCAGAGATAAGCTACCAGGCTGAAAGAAACGCATTGGGCTTGCAACACCACCGTGTCATCTCGCTGCTTTTCGTCTACACACGAGACGATGGTTCCCGATGCATGGTCATGGAATACGGAGGAGAACGTAATCTGCAGCAGATCATCAATGTGTGCGCGCCACACATTAAACTTCACATTACACATTAAATTCATACATCCTACCTACACATTCTAATTTATTAAAGTAATTCTTAAGCACACTGGTTCCTTAATCTGCTTATTAAATCTTCATTGCATTAAATGATTACAAATCATGTACATTATGTAATCAGATACAAATCCATGTACAGAAGACAGTCTTTTTCATGAAGAAAAAAAAGCTAAAATAACAATTTACGGGTGCTTAAAATATGATACTATCAGGGTCCCTTTTATCCACTCCTGATACTATTGAAATATGGACGATAGTGTCACTGCAAGCAGAGTGTAAATATTATAAGATATTTTGTGATCTGATATCTAGTCGGCAGGTGGCGCTAAAATAATCGCCATCTTAATTTCTCAAACAACCTCGCCAACGAAATTCTCAAACTCAAAAAGGACTGTAGGAACTAAGAAGACTACAAAATTAAATATACAGGTATTTATGATTGATGTGTTTGACTGAGAACCGTTAGATTGGTATTCCGCTATTATTATAGTAGAACTTAGAAGGTATGATTTGATAGTCGCAATAACAATTACATTCTCGCTTTCAACTTTGTCGTGGAGATGGGTCCCAATAAAACCAATGTGCCTAAACCTAACCCTAACCCTAATTCTAACCCTAACCCTAATCCTAACCATAATCCTAACCCTAACCATAACCCTAACATATTATATTGATGTAATATTATATTCATATTGATGTAAATTACATTGGTTTTATTGGGACCCATGTTCTCTATCCTTGAACCCATAGGGCCAGTACTGCTGATGCCCATGTCCCCCAGGGTACTGCCGGGCACCCGGTCGGTGACACCGGAACGTACCCTGGTACTAAATACTATTATCTAATATATGCTGGACCGTACCTCGCCTACTCCACTAACGAGTCTAGGGAGTCGCCTATGCCTACTCCCTAACCCTAACCCTAAAACTAACGACATGGGTGTGTAAACGCTACTTTGAGCAAACTAACCCTAACCATATCAGCTAGATAGTTACCAGGGTACGTTCCGGTATACCGGACCGTACCCAGGGTACGTTCCGGCAGTACCCTGGGGGACATAGAACCTATCAGCCCTAGTACTACTACTAGTAGTAGTACGGCTCATAGTCATAGGGTGGTCGTCCTCGGTTCAAGGATAGAGAACATGGATCCCAATAAAACCAATGTCATTTACATCAATAAAAATATAATATTATATCAATATAATAGGTTAGGGTTATGGTTAGGGTTAGGGTTAGGCTAGCACCGGAATATTCTGTTCCATATAACTCTTTTTTATAATTTTGGGTTTGGTGAGGGGTTATATTGGGACAGAACGGGGTTCATGAAATTTCGTGAGATCGCATGCAAAATGGCATGCGCTGCGAATTGCGGCCCGTACGCCGCTATTGCGCGAAAAAACCGTACCGTTTTCTTCTAGCATGACTTTACCCTGACAGATATGTGTATACATCTCACTCAATCGTTATTGGATTAACAACATTGCTTAAAAAGATTGTTTTTCAGACACGCGCGCCTGTGGTAGGCCGGCCTCAATTTAAAAACTTTGGTAAATAACATTCGCCATTTACAAACAATCAGACCAATCAGAGCGAGTGTTACAATACCTGGTTCTCGCTTTGCAGGGAGCCGCTTGCTCGCCTGTAATCTGTGGCGCTCGCAAGTAGGGAAAGGGGGCAGAACATAGACTCCGCTCTGATTGGTCTGAATTGTTTGTAAATGGCGATGTTTATTTACGAAAGTTAAATGAAGCGGGGTGTCTGGAAAAACAATCTTTTAAGAGTAATAACGATTGAAGTGAATGTAATGTATAACATATCTGTAGGCAAGGTAAAGTCATGTAGAAGGAAAGCGGTTAGGGTTTTTTTCGCCGCCAATCAGCGGAACGTACGGGCCAGCATTCGCAGCGCACTGCATTTTGCAGACCTGCACTGTTACGTATTGCTGTAATTTGTTACGGCGCGAGTCAAAATTACGGTGTTGAGCGGACGACGCTCGAAAATTAGCGGACAGCAAGAAATCTCTGAAATTTATATTTTAATGCTAAAAAAAAGAACCATACTAAACACAGTGTAAAAATTCAACTATTATCAATGTAACATGACTACTGTGCTGTAGATTTAAGAGCTAATAGCTTCTTAAAACATAACGGTCCCACTGAAAATGGTAAAATTAATGCTGTGTTATGCGTCGTCTGTCCTGGTTTATGGGCGCAGCCATTTTGAATGACGTCCACGGATCGCAGGAAATAAGTAGTAAACGGCACTGAAAGGCTATTTTCAGCCAATCACCGTGAGAGATAAATTAGGTGCTGCGCAGTGCACTGTAAAGGTGTTAAAAAGACTGACAAAAAGGTGTTACTGATAAATGCCTATTTGTTACGGAAAAATCCAATAATTATTACTGATGATCATCAGATGGGGTTGGCAGGTCTGATTTTGCATGCGATCTCACGAAATTTAATGAACCCCGTTCTGTCCCAATATAACCCTACCAAAATATAAAAAAGGTTATATGGGACAGAATTATTCGGTCTAGGGTTAGGCTAGCCACAAGTTCCCATCTTGCTAATAACACTACGTGGCGAGAAGCCGTGTAACAGTCGGAGAGCCTGGTTGGTTTAGGGTTAGGCACATTGGTTTTATTGGGACCCATGTTCTCTATCCTTGGGCCGAGTCCCCCAGGGTACTGCCAGAACGTACCCTGGTAATGGTAACTATATAGCTGATATGGTTAGGGAGTAGGCGTAGGCGACTCCCTAGACTCGTTAGTGGAGTAGGCAAGGTACGGTCCTGCATATTAGATAGTAGTAGTATTAGTAGTAGTACCAGGGTATGTTCCGGCAGTACCCTGGGGGACATAGACCCTCTGGGCGGCCCTAGTACGTGTACCTNAAAGCTGCTATATAAGCGGATCAATCGTCTACCACGAGCAATGAATGACTTACAGCCGTCAACTTTGAATACTACTACAACTACGTGAATCTATCAAAATGAAGTACACGACATTTCGGAGGAGATCGTGGGCAGGCGGCCGGGTGCGAGACAGCGAGTTGACTACTTTTTATGGCCGAGACTTGGCTGGCGATTTCGCGTAGCCGAGCCAGCGACGAGACGCGTTAATTGCGTGGTGTTACCTCGGCGGCTAGCCCGAAACTGCTATATAAGCGGATCAATCGTCTACCACGAGCAATGAATGACTTACAGCCGTCAACTTTG
>NW_014578129.1:101263-101547 GCF_000485595.1 Priapulus caudatus
TCCTTCGGCATGACGCTATGGCAAATGAAGAGCGGTCAGCAGCCATACACGGGAGAGGATCCGCACTCGGTGATCTACAGGGTAGTACGATTTCCCTACAGACCGATGCAATGCAGTGACGTCGCCGCCGATTATTCGGAGATCTCTTACGATGCACTCGTTGCCAGCTGTTGGAACAAGGATGCGCACAGCCGCCCATCAGCGAAGTGCCTCGTGTCTGATAAACTGTGCACGACGGACGTACATCAGTAGTCGCGCATCAGGCCCAACGTCATCCTGAACGC
>NW_014578129.1:102978-103223 GCF_000485595.1 Priapulus caudatus
AGAACTTCCTTGTTCACTCAAATGCGGAAGTACACGACATTTGAGCCAGCGACGAGACGCGTTAATTGAGTGGTGTTAGCTTCTTTGTCATCCCGGCGGCTAGCCCGATAGCTGCTATATAAGCGGATCAATCGTCTACGACGAGCAATGAATGACTTACAGCCGTCAACTTTGAATACTACAACTACGTGGATTTATCAAAATTTGGAGATTTCGCGTAGCCCCCAAGTCTCGGTCATGAAAAG
>NW_014578129.1:104504-104824 GCF_000485595.1 Priapulus caudatus
AATTTCTCTTGATCGTCTCAAAGCGTGATAAACTGAAATGCGGTAAATTAGCCAACACTGAAATGCCTATCAAACTAGTAGTATTAATCGCGTCGCATAAACAGTTACTGCCTCAGACACACGTTAGGAAGGAAAAAAACGAGAATACGACACATGCAAAACGAGAGCGGGCGAGCATGCGAAATTGCATGGGGAGAGGGTGGGCTGGAGGAGATCGTGGGCAGGCGGCCGGGTGCGAGACAGCGAGTTGACTTCTTTTCTCTTTTCATGACGGAGACTTGGCTGGAGATTTCGCGTAGCCGAGCCAGCGACGAGACGCC
>NW_014578130.1:0-8755 GCF_000485595.1 Priapulus caudatus
GAGGAGGATGGAGGAGGAGGAGAGGAGAGGAGGAGGAGGAGGAGGAGGGAGGAGGAGGGAAGGAGGAGGAGGAGGAGGAGGAGGAGGAGGGGAGTGAGGAGGGAGGAAGGAGAGGAGGAGGAGGAGAGGAGGAGGAGAGGCAGGTGGCACGGAGGAGGAGGAGGATAGATGGAGGAGGAGGAGGTATTGAGGTAGGGAAGGAGGAGGGGAGAGAGGAGGAGGAAGGAGGAGGGCTGAGAGGCTAGTAATAATGGACAGTAGGCCAGGCAGCCTACACACAACACGTAGTATGATTCCTCCTTATGATTTTTTACTGCTATATGATGACGTCACATGCGCGACGTTATACTATGCATACAGACGACACGACGACGACGATGATAGATGATAGATGATGATGATGGGGAGGAGGAGCGAGGAGGAGGAGGAGGAGGAGGAGCGAGGAGGAGGATGGAGGCAGGAGGAGGAGCAGAGGGAGAGAGGAGGAGGAGGAGGAGGAGGGAGGCTAGTAATAATGACAGCTAGCAGCAGCTTACACGCGAACATCGTGTATGTTCATCCTTTTTATGATTACTGCTAATGATGACGTTCCACATGCCGACGTATACTATGCATACAGACGGACCCGACGACGACGACGATGATGATGAGATGATTGATTGATGATTGATGATGGGTGAGGAGAGGGGGAGGAGGAGGATGAGGATGAGGAGGTGGGATGGGGGAGATGGAGGGGAGGGGGAGGCTAGTAATAATTGACAGCTAAGCAGCAGCTACTCGCGAACACGTGTATTGATTACCATCCTTATGATTACTTGCTAATGATGCACGTCACATGCCGACGCGTATATACTAAATGCAATACAGACGACACCGACGACGACGGATGATGAATGATGATGATTGATGATTGATGATGATGGGGAGGAGGAGGGGAGGAGAGTATGGTAGGATGAGGGAGGCGGAGGGGGAGGATGGAGGAGGAGGGCGGAGGCTAGTAATAATGACATGCTAAGCAGCAGCTACTCGCGAACACGTGTATGATACCATCCTAATGATTATTGCATAATTTATGACGTCACATGCCGACGTATTACTTATGGCATACAGACTGACACGACGACGCGATGATGTTTTGATGATGATAGATGATGATGATGATGATGATGATGATGATGCATTGATGATGATGATGATGATGATGATGATGATGATGATGATGATGATGATGATGGGGAGGAGGAGGAGGATGAGAATGAGGAGTTGAGGAGGGGGAGGAGGAGGAGGAGCGGGAGAGGAGGAGGTAGGAGGAGGAGGGGGAGAGCTGGGGCAGCTAGTAATAATGACAGCTAGGCAAGCAGCTACACCGCAGGAACACGTGTATGTTACCATCCTTATTGATTACTGCTAATGATGACGTCACATGCGACGTATACTATGCATACAGACTGACACGACGACGACGACGATGATTGCGATGATGACGATTGCGATCAATGATGATTGGGGGCGAGGATGATGTGATGAGGGGGAGTATGATGATTGTGACGATTATGAACAATGGATGACAATTATGATGATGACAATGATGACGATTATGATGATGATGATGATTGACGATGATGATGGACGATTGTAATGATCGAATGATTGATGACGATGATGATGATGATTGATTGTCATGCATGGGCGAGGAGGTAGGCAGGATGATGATGATGATGATTGATGACGATGAATGATTGATGATAGATCGAGATGGACGATGAATAATGATTTCGATGATGATGACGATGATGATGATTTGATGATGATGATTGGAGGAGTGAGGAGAAGGATTGGATGATGATGATGATGATGACGATGAATGATGATTGGTGGATAATGATGACGATGATGATGATGATTTTGAGACGTTGGTTGATGAATGATGTGACGATGATGGATTGATGATGATGACGATAGATAATGATGATGATGATGAACGATAGATGGATGATGATGATGATAATGATTGATGATGATGATTTGATGATGATGATTATGACGATGATCGACGATGATGATTGATGATGATTGATGACGAAGATGATGCGTGATGCATGATGACGATTGATATGATGGCATGCATGGACGATGGATGATTTATGATGAATGATGATATGATAACTTATGCCCACGGTTTAATATGCATACAAGACGACACGACGACGACCGATTTGATGATGATGATGATGATGATGATGAGGCAGGAAACTAGTCGAGCCGATAAGCGTACATAGAAAATTTCTTCCTTCCCCGTAGATCACGTAATACATTAGCTAAGTGAAAAATAGAGCGAACCTGTCCGTTCGCTGCATTCTAGATCATTTCAGGTCTATCAATAGTCTATAGATAGACTCCTGATAATTTCATGTTCATAGTTTTGATTAAATTCCACAGTTGGCACTTACAACGCCAGCGAAATTGCTCGCCAGTAAAATAGCGCTCTGGATATTAGTCATGCTGAACTAGTTACAGCATCCGTTCCTTATGCCCTGAGCTGGGGACGCCAAGCTGTGACGCATGGTATAACTCGCACCCGGCAGATAGTGCGATTATGATAATTGAACATACTAGGCACTTAGCGATTATGACTACTAGGCACTTAAAAAAAAAACCTAACCCTAACCCTAACCCTAAAAAAAAAAAAAATTTAAATTTAAATTAAAGTGCCTAGTTAGTCAATATCATATCGAAACCTTTTTGCTTCTGGCTGATATAATCATGGCCTTCGTGCCAATATGTACATGTATAATCCTTCCTTCTCCAGTGGCGTAGCTAGCATTTTTCTAGGGGGGGGGGGAGCACTGCGGCCTTACATTTTTCGTGGGGAACGGTGAGGGGCACAATATATAACTTTTCTTTGTATTATACTGTTCTAACGGCATTGTTTTTAATTCAATTTTTTTTTTATCAAGCATGAATTTTCAGTGGGGGGGCACCTGGGGGGCACAAAAAATTTGTGGGGGGGCTAGTAGCTACGCCCCTGCCCTTCACCCGCACACCTCTCTCCCCCTACCCCCCCCCTTTTTGCCTGACCGTTTTCAATGCTTTCTCAGTCTCGACTCTTTCGCTACAGCCATTATTACCCCCCCCCCGGCCCCTGTCGAGGGCATGTCGAACCGACGTAAGTACATCTTCCGGTTAAAATCACACGCTAAGTAAACGCGCAACTTCTTAATCATGTTTTAGCTCGTTTCGCGTTTTAGAGAGAGCGAGCGCGAGCAAAGTACTATCTCCGGTTACATTAGACACGTTAAATTTTGCACGTGTAAATCTTCGACGAGCATAGAGAACAGCGAGAGAGAAACCTTCCCTCCCACGACGAACCCTCTCCCCCGATGTAACCCCCTCCCCCCGATGCAACACCCGCCCCCCGATGCAACCCCCATCATAGGTGCTGCCAGTGCTGCCATCTGACGGTAATGGAGAGGCGGAATTGTTGTAGGATATTTGCGAGTGGTTGTGGATGTTGTGGTTGGTGTCGCTATTGCGTTTGTGCTTTTGTTCCACCCCTCCTCTTCTTTCTCCTACGTCATTCTCCTCATCCTCATTCTCTTCCTGCTCTTCCTCTTCCTCCTCCTCCTCCTCCTCCTCCTCCTCCTCCTACTCCTCTCCTTCCTCCTCCTCCTCCTCCTCCTACTCCTCCTCCTCCTCCTCCTCCTCCTCTTCCTCCTCCTCCTCCTCCTCCCCCTCCTGCGTCGACCCGTATCGAGTGCACAAATTCGTACATGATTGACATCGCCTTGGCGTGCTTCTTCGCAGTCCGCAAGATGGCGACGTTCATTATCAGCTGCGCCATCATCGTCGGCACCGTGACACCGTAGAAGCCATAGCGCATCTCGCGCGCCGCCAGGAGGCGCGCGCGCGTCGCGAAGACGCGCGCGTCGCGGCTCCACATCGCGTAGGCGACGCCGGCGACCCACATCCACGGGAACGACCAGAGGCCGACGACGGCGACCACGTAGATAGTGCGCGTCATCCAGACGACGTACTTGAACGGGTAGATGATCTCCAGGTACTTGTCGGCGAGAAAGACGGACAGGTTGCAGACGAACACCAGCACGCTGCCGCACTGCAGTATGACGAGCGTCGCGACGAGGCTCGTGTTCGCTGCGTCGTCGCCAGGCGGCGCCACGAGTTCGATGGCCGTCGCCAGGCCGACGACGAGCGCGAGCAGCGCGTCGGAAGCGACCAGGCTCGTCAGCGTCACGTTGCTAAGTTTCTGCAGGTAGCGGTTCGAAAGAAGGCAGACGACGAACAGCAGACATCCGCAGACTATCAGCGCCGTCTGGAGGAGAATGACGGCGGCGGCGACGACGCGCAACGCGCCGACGCCGTCACGTGACTCCACTGCTTCGAGCTCGTCCTGCGCGGCGGTGGCGCTGCTTGCTAGTGACGTGTTAAAAAGTTGCGGTGACGTCATGCTTCTACACGCGGCTGTTTAGGCGGAGAAGCGGGCGGCTGTAAGATGACAAATTAATCGTTAGCAGCTGCAGGTGTAATTAATGCGACGTCTCTTGCTAGGAATATGAAACAATTAACGATGTGTAATAGCCGGCGCCAATACGAAAGAAATCTCTTTCTCTCTGTATTTTTCCCACTCTCTTTCTCCTTCTCTCTTTTTTTCTCTCACGCTCACTTTCTCCCTTTCTCCCAGTCTCTTTCTCCCATTCTCTTTCTCCTTCCATTTTTTTTCTCTCTCTCTACTCTCTCTCTCTCTCTCTCTCTCTGTCTGTAATATACATACACGCGCATATTCGGCTTATAAGCACCAATTTTGCAATCATACCACCATTAAGGAGTCATTAATAATATCCGCGATCTTGATTGGCACAGCGCTAGCGCTGAACTGCTAACGATACAGCAGATACGCTTAAATATCAGGCGTCATGCCCAGAAATTTATAGACAGAAACAAGCGACAATATAGGTGAGACTTGATGGATATATCAACATACATTCACATATATGTATGTATATATCAAGAGCGTATTAAACATGAGTCCTATATAATGATGCACTGTTAAGTATGAGCATACTTAATACGCTCTTGTATATACTTACTGAATAACTCTTAGGGTTATTTCCAGAGCAACGCTACGTGTGATTTCGCGAAACTGTACATATATCCCGACGACGTGGCCGATACGCCACCAAAAACTATACACGATTTCTACAGCATAATACGAAATTAGTAAAAAAATCGGTAATCGATTTATGTTATCGATTATATCGACACGATCGGTTCGATATCGGAAATCTCGCTCAGCGATGCAAGCTCGAGGAGTTGTTCGTTTGCGCCACCTGGCGACGGAGTTAGACCCGTCCTGACGGCAGGACGCTGCGCGCGCGCTATTGTCAACACATTACCGTCGCGGCCGCGCATCGTCAACGTTTTACTGTCGCGGCCGCGCATCGTCAACGTGTTACCGTCGCCGGCAGCGTCGGCGTCGATGTTGTTGTTGCAGTGAGCGACGGTGCCGTCGTCGTTGACGATGACAAAGTTGTTCAGACTCGGCGATATCTCCTTCTGCACGCTGCTGCAGCAAGAGCTCGCTCTGCTTCTCTCTATGGTAGCGCTGTCAGCGTTCTGCACCGGAGCCGACGTCGCAGCGATGACGATCTTTGGCGCCACCTTGCGCTTCCGGCGCACGCGCAGCTTGCGGAAGTGACGTTTCAACGTGCGCCTGATCGTCTTGGTCCACTCGGATGTGTTGATCGGGTTGACGAAAGGTTCGAGACCAGCGTTGCCGTAGCAGACGGCGAGGCAGACAACGACGACGTCGGCCGACACGGCGTCCGGTCGCGCGACGTGCAGCGAGAAGACGACAATCATCGGCAGCCAGATGGAGGCGAGCGTGGCGCCACCTAGCGTCATGAAGCGCGTCGCCTTCCATTTGCTCTTTTCCTGCCACGCCTGCTTGGCGCGCCGCACTGCGAGGAAACTCTGCCTCGCCGGTCGCGTCCCTCCTCCTCCTCCCCCTAAGATAGATAGATAGATAGAGAGATAGATAGATAGATAGATAAATAGATAGATAGATTCTCGCGTTGTATAGAAATTTCGATTTCTATGTCCTCACAATCTGTCTTTTATGTAATGCTCCAATAGCCGCAGTAGGTACATTCCTGCTCGTTTAAAGTGCTTACGTCACCGTAAATAGTAAAAGTGAAAAATTATGTCCACTCAATGTCACGTGTGTTGACACATGTCACGTTGTTGCTCTGACAGATGAGCTCGCTATGTTGCAACCTGGCGCTGAAACACTACATGCTGAAGCCTGTGCAGCGAATCCCACAGTACAGGTTGCTGCTGCAGGACTACCTGAAGCATCTTCCTGACAGGTCGCCCGATAAGAAGGACACTCGCTGTAAGTTGCTTCACCTTATCTCTTAAAGTGATTACGTCACCGTAAATAGTAAAAAGTAATAAAATATTTCCACTTTTTCACAAAATGTAAGTGATTCTGCTCACTTTTTATGGTTAAATTGCTGCATTATACTTCTTATTTTGCTATTCCGTTCGATGTGAACAAACATTCGTGACTCAGACATAGCCCATAGCAAGCATTTAATGCCGTTGATCAATATATCAAATCGCCCAGGTTTTTAGGATTTTTAACTAGTTGAGAAACAATCTTATCAGATAAGAATTTGAGGCTACATTTAGTCCCGTTAGTACTTACTTTTAATATAAAAAATTGCAACAAAAATTTTACAAATATACACTATTAAATAAATAAATTTCTTGTGCCCTACTGGGCTACTGGCCTAGTGGACTAGTAAAGAGATTCTCTCAGTTGACACACCATTGAAAATTCGTGACGTAGTAAATTTAACACCACCCCCTTGATTTTGATATCGGGGTTAATCCGAGAATCTATATCTGTAATATAAACCGACCGACCGACAGGCATCCTGTTCCTGAGGTAATCCAGTTTCCCGCGTTAATAAAAATTGATGAAAGAATCTGAAGCCTTGCTCGACATCCTCCAGGCTGTACCCGCCGGCCCGAGGGAAGCTGCAGAGCTCAGGATGCGGATTTAGGAATAGCGAGATGAATAACGTTGAATCCGGAACCGTATCGAAGTTGAAGTTTAGGCTGATGAGCAATGGAAGGTGAATGTAAATTCCAGGGCACGTGAATGTAAATTATTTATGGTGTTTTTTTATTTTATTTTATTTTTTTCCAGATTTGACACAAGTACACACATTTACACATATAGCTGATCAAATATGTAGACACATACAGGATTTGAGCACTAATGAAAACATATTCAAAGCATATTGATGGTTTATTATTGTAACGATCGTATTACAGCGCGAGTGTGATTAAATCCGTAACGTAGAGTTTCGCTCCCAAACTCTCACTCTCTCACACATACACACACTCTCTCATTCTCTCTCACTCTCACTCTCTCTCACACACACACACACTCTCTCACTCCCTCTCTCTCTTTCTCTCTCTCTCTCATGCTCTCGCTCTCTTTCTCTTTCCCTTTGCTCTCGCTCTATTTCTCTCTTTCTCTCTCTCTTCTCGCTTTCTCTTTTTTTCTTCCTCTCTCTCTCTATCTTGCTCTGCCTCTTACTCTCTCTCTCTCTCTCTCTCTCTCTCTCTCTCTCTCTCTCTCTCTCTATCCTCGCTCTCCTCCCTCTCGTCTCTCTCGCTTCTCTCTCTTTCTTGTCTGTATATACATACCCCAGACTGGCCAATATTCGGCTATAAGACACATCTTGCAATACATACCACCAGTTAAGGAGTCTTAAATAATATCCGCATCTTGATTAGCAGCAGGCGCTACGCGCTGAACTGCTAATCGATACAGCGTCATGCCCAGTAATGTATTAGTACAGACAAGCCGACAATATAGGTGAGACTTGGTATGGATATTCAACATACCATTACATATATGTATGTTAATATCAACGAGCGTTATTAAACATGAGTCCTCATATTAATGATGCCACTCGTTAAGTAAATGAGTATTATACTTAATACCAACATCTTTATATACTTACGAATAACTTCTATGTTATTCCAGAGCAACGCGTACGTGTATTTCGCGAAACTGTACATATGTCCCGACGACTGTGGCCGATATCCCACCAAATACTATAACACGAATTTTACAGCATCAGTACAAAATTAAGTAAGATAAAAATCGTGTAATCGAATTTATGTAATCGATTATATCGACACGATCGGTTTCGATTAATCGAAATCTCGCTCCCAGCGATCAAGCTCAAGAGTTTTCCGTTTGCGCCCACCGTGGCGACGGAGTTAGACCCGTCCTGACGGGAGACGCTGCGTGCGCGCTACTTAGTCAACACATTACCGTGCGGCCCGCGCATCGTCAACGTTTTTATGTCGGACGGCCGCGCATCGTCACTTGTGTTAGCCAGTCGCCGGCACGCGTCGGCGTCCGACTGTTGTTGTTGCAGTGATCGACGGTGCCGTCGTCGTTGACGAGACAAAGTGTTCAGACTCGGCGATATCTCCTCTCACGCTGCGCCAAGAGCTCGCTCTGCCTTCTCTCTATTGTAGCGCTGTCAGCCGTTCGCACCGTGAGCCGACGTCGCAGCGATGGACGATCTTTGCGCCATCCATTGCGCTTACCGCGCAAACCCAGCTTGGCGGAAGTGACGTTCAACGTGTCGCCTGATCGTCTTTGTACCACTCGAATGTGGTTGATCGGGTTAGAACGAAAGGTTTCGAA
>NW_014578130.1:11320-13805 GCF_000485595.1 Priapulus caudatus
GTGTGTGTGTGTGTGTGTGTGTGTGTGTGTGTGTGTGTGTGTGTGTGTGTGTGTGTGTGTGTGTGTGTGTGTGTATTATGCGTGTGTGTGTTGTTGTTGTTGTTGTTGTTATTGCTGTTGCTGCTGTTTTTGTTATGTGTGTGTTTTGGTGTGTGTGTGTGTTTTTCTGTGTGGGTGTATGTTGTGTGTGTTTGTGTATGTTTGTGTGTGTATTATGTGTGTATATGAGTGAGCGAGCGAGCGAGGGTGTGTGTTCGTGCGTGTATATATTTGTAATGAGACGCGGTCCTCGTGGGAACACGCGCGTCGCACCGACACTTACCGAGCTATTTGTGAAGTGCCAAGTGTGCGTGCTTGACACTCGCATACACGCACGCACGCACGCGTGCACACACACGCGGTACGTACCACCGCATTACACATCCTGCCAGAAAACTCGAAGAAGCCGAAATAGCAACCGAAGCCACCGAGCCGACCGCGGCTAGCGCAGCTCTGCCGTGACGTCATCGGTGCCGCAGCCAATCAGCGCGGCCCGCATCGATTCCGAAATGCATTGAATGCCGGATTTTTCCGGATTTTCACACGCGGCGTTTTTCGTATGCGGTTGTAAGCGAGGGCACCTCTTCACATCCCGACATATAGCAGGTGCGACGCGTATAACCATCCGTCGTATATCTCCCACCAGAGTGGTCCCAACGCCATGCCGCATTCGTCTGTGCGGAATTATACATAGGTAGCATAATGTGTTCCTCCACCGATCTGATTATCAGGGAAATCCAGGGAATCGATATATTTGACGTGTCTAGTCGTATCTCTTTGTAGGAGTCAGTAACCTGGCATTTCCACCAAGGAGAGATTCTAAATCGGAACCAGAATATGTATACGTGAAAGGTAATGGGACTAGATTCTTCTGTAGTGTCATGTCGGAGCACTGATTATGTGCTGTGTTCTTGATTTGGGGAACCTTTTTCTTTGCTATCATTTTTCTTTTCTCACGACAACTCACTCTAATACGCTGAGAGTGAGGACACCCGCCTACGCCTGCCTGTTCTCCCCCCCCTCTCTCTCTCTCTCTCTCTCTCAGAGAGAGAGAGAGAGAGAGAGAGAGAGAGAGAAAGAATGAGAGAGAAAGAGAGAGAGAGAGAAAGAAAGAATGAGAGAAAGATAGAGAGAAAAATAAAGAATGAGAGAGAAAGAGAGAGAGAAAAATAAAGAATGAGAGAGAAAGAGAGAGAGAGAGAGAAAGAAAGAATGAGAGAAAGATAGAGAGAAAGAGAGTAAGAACATGCACACATTTGTATGGCACTGTCAACCCATCCGGTCGTTACGTCTTTGTTCATCTACGGTCAATCAACGTAACCAGCATCGTTATATCGGCTGCCCACTAGAACCGGGGGAGCGCGCTAATATAGCGAGCGTGCGCGATTAGCTATGGAAGCCGCCCCACCTGACTAATGAACCAGCGGCGGATTGTTTGCCCCGTTGTTGACGACACGTACAACGATCTCCGTTACGGCACCCTTTAGAACAATGAGACCCGTTATAGGCTTGTATACCATTATAGGTAGCTAAATAGAGTAGTATTAGGTATATTAGGTAGTATATTAGGTAGTAGTATAGAGACATTTAGAACATATAGACGATAATAGAGAGAGATAATAGACCCATTATAAGCTCGCACACGAGCGGTGGCGGGAATGAGAGACGCGTGATTTATAATGCGTATATTAGCGATGATGCGAAGGAATTGAACTTCCGCAGGTGTGGCGTTCGTGACGGCAGGTGCTTACTTGCACAGTGAAGAGTATTTAACGGATGAGTAGGCGCGCCTCGTTAGAGTGTCGTAGACGTGGCTGAATACGTCTGCTAAAGTCGCTAAAAAGTCTGCTCGTGGTCCTGCTGCTGCTGCTGCTGCTGCTGCTGCTCTTACTGCTACTACCGCTGCTGCTGCTACTGTTGCTGCTGGTAGTGGTGGTCCTGCTGCTACTGCTGCTGCTCCTGATTTTGCTGCTGCTGCTGCTGCTGCTGCTGCTGTTATTGCTGCTGTTACTGCTGCTGCTACTGCTGCTACTGCTGCTGCTGCTGCTGCTACTGCTGCTGCTGCTACTGCTGCTACTGCTGCTGCTGCTGCTGCTACTGCTGCTGCTGGTGGTGGTGTTGCTGCTATTTCTATTGCTGGTACTACTACTGCTGCTGCTGTTGCTGGTGGGGTTGCTGCTGTTTCTACTGCTGGTACTACTACTGCTGCTGATGCTGCTGCTACTGCTTTTGGCGCCGCCGTTGCTGCTACTGCTGCTGTTGATACGCACTCACCACGTACACACACGCGTTCGTGCGCGCAAACACACGCACACACACATGCACACACATACGTACACACAGAGACACACACATACACACCCGCGCGCATACACACATATCCACACACACACACATACACACACACACACATACACACACACACACACACACACACACACACACA
>NW_014578130.1:16747-18069 GCF_000485595.1 Priapulus caudatus
TGAGGAAAGGCGTCAGGGAAGGTAGCTGGGGGCGGTAGAAAAAGAAGGAGGCTGAGCAAAGGACAGGGGAGGCAAGGGGAAAGACGCGAGGGCATAAAGTAGGTGTTTTGTACCCTACATGCTAGGGCGCTCTCCTAATTATAAACAGAGGTCTACTGATAAAAGTTTATTAGGAAAATCTATGCTGAAATACCCCCTAACCATTTTAAATGCATATTCATCACAACATATAACTTCTCTGGTGAGATATTGCGCATGCGCTAACACACTAACGTAGTCAGATTGTGCACTGGCTGGTATACGCAGCGGGGACCTTACATGCAATGTCCTCCTCCTATTCCTTAAATGATGTCAACTGATAGAATGGTATCATATAAATGTATGCTAGAATAACTCCCCTTTATTTTAAATGCATAATCTTTGCAAAATACGATTTCCCACGGGAGATATTGCGCATGCGCGCGCACCGTGTTAGGCGTGCAGTGCCGTCTGAGGCAAACTTTATAATATAGCTTGCTGCGGGTGAGAAGGGATGGGAGACTGAGGAAATGCGGCAGGGAAGACAGCTGGGGCGGTAGAAGACGAACGAGGGTGCGCGAGGGACAGGGGAGCCAAGGGGAAAGACGCGAGGGCATAAAGTAGGTGTTTTGTACCTTACATGCTAGGGCGCTCTCCTAATTATAAACAGAGGTCTACTGATAAATGTTTATTAGGGAAATCTATGCTAACGTAGCCCCTAACCATTTTAAATGCATATTCATCACAAAATATAACTCCTCTGGTGAGATATTGCGCATGCGCTAACACACTAAAGTAGCCATATTGTGTACTGGCTTGTATACTCAGCGGGGACGTTACATGCAAGGACTTCCTCCTATTTCTTAAATTATGTCTACTGATGGAATGTTATCATATAAATCTATGCTAGGATAACTCCTCTTCATTTTAAATCTTTAATCTTTGCAAAATACGACTTCTCTCGGGTAATATTGCACATCCGCGGGCACCGTGTTAAGCATGCAGTGCCGTCTGAGGCAAACTTCATAACATAGCTTGCTGAGGAGAAGAGGGGATGGGAGACTGAAGAAATGCGGCAGGAAAGACAGCTGGGGCGGTAGAAGAAGAAAAAGGCTGCGCGAGGGACAGGGGAGGCAAGGGGAAAGACGCGAAGGCATAAAGTAGGTGTTTTGTACCCTACATGCTAGGGCGCTCTCCTAATTATAAAGACATGTCAACTGATAAATGTTTATTAGGGAAATCTATGCTGATATACCCCCTAACCATTTTAAATGCATATTCATTACAACATATAACTTCTCTGG
>NW_014578130.1:22345-35467 GCF_000485595.1 Priapulus caudatus
CTCTCTCTTTCTCCCCCCCCCTCTCTCTCTCTCCTCTCTCTCTCTCTGTCTCTCTATTTCACCCTCATACATATGCGCGCACACGCATGAGGTCATAGCTAATAGTTCATTTAATAATTACAGGGTACCTAGTCGTACCAAATTTTCCAGAAGCATAATGTGAGACCTGTGTTCGCGCACGCTTAGTACCTGTAAAATAAAATAGTATATTGTTAAAATTATACATTTAAAAGGAAAGGGAAATACTCCACGCAGTAACTTAAATTAAAAAAACAAATCCTGATGTCTCTTAAGCCCGGCGCACACGTGAGTAATTTTGCAGGCGACAGATATCCACATCCAAGTGGGGCTTTAGGCCACCTCGTCCCCCGCCGGCGACCTCCAGCCCCCGTCAGCTCACTCCGACAATAACCCTTCCGCGACCGAAAATAGTTCTTTTTGTTTGCGTATTTTAGTAATGCTAAAACAAGTTACCATGGTATATGTTGATTGTATTACCCATAGGCATAGATATAGCATTAAATAGGGAAAACAAGACAAGCGCCAGTGTAGCAGTCGGTAAGTTATTAGTAGCACGTTATAGTGTTGCCGGCGTTATAATTGTATGACGGGGGCCTAAGGCCACCTATATAGACTTGTAATAATAGTGTATAATGAGGGCCCAAGGCCACATATATAGTATTTGTATAACGAGGGCCTAAAGCCACCTATATAGAATTGTAATAATAGAATAGTGTATGATGGGGGCCCAAAGCCACATATATATAGTATTTGTATGACGGGAGCCTAAGGCCACCTATTATATAGTATTGTAATAATAGAATAGTTTATGATGGGGGCCCAAGGCCACATATATAGTATTGTATATGACGGTGGCCTAATGTCATCTATATAGTATTGTAGTATAGTGTATGCTGGCGGCCCACCAAGGCCACATATATAGTATTGTGTATAAGGGCCTAAGGCCTCATAGTAGTGTGTGGTAAACCTTGGTTGTAAGCCTCCATCAAAGAAATGTAGGCTGCATCACTTGCACAGTGTATTATTGCGCCAGCGTAACTACATGCTAGGGCGCTCTCCCAATTATAAACACATGTCAACTGATAAAAGTTTATTAGTGAAATCTATGCTGAGAACACCCTAACCATTTTAAAGGCATATTCATCAAAAGATATGACTCCTCTGGTGAGATATTGCGCATGCGCTAACACACTAACGTAGCCAGATTGTGTACTGGCTGGTATACGCAGCCGGGACATTACGTGCAAGGTCTTCCTCCTATTTCTTAAATGATGTCTACTGATGAAATGTCATCATATAAATCTATGCTAGGATAACCTTCTTCATTTTAAATGCATAATCTTTGCAAAATACGACTTCTCTCGGGAGATATTGCGCATGCGCGGGCACCGTGTTAAGCATGCAGTGCCGTCTGACTGAGGCAAACTTCATAACATAGCTTGCTGAAGGGAAGAGGGGATGGGAGACTGAAGAAATGCGGCAGGAAAGACAGCTGGGGCGGTAGAAAAAGAAAGAGGCTGAGCGAGGGACAGGGGAGGCAAGGGGAAAGACGCGAAAGCATAAAGTAGGTGTTTTGTATCCTACATGTCTAGGGCGCTCTCCTAATTATAAACACAAGTCTACTGATAAAGGTTTATTAGGAAATCTATGCTGGAGATTTCCCTAACATTTTAAAATGTATATTCATCTCAAAATATATACTCCTCTGGGTGAGATATTGGCATGCGCGTTAACACAATAACGTAGCCGAATTAGTGTACTGGCTGGTATACGCAGGGCAGCCGCAGATATCGCACATCAAGTGTGGCTTTAGCCACTGTGAAGGAGTCCGCTTGCCTCTCAGTCTCTCTCCCCTACCTCTCTGTCCAACAATCTTTCTTTCTCCCCCACTCCTCTCCATCTCAGCTGCGCCGACCGCTTCTTCTGTGCTCATAGAGTATCGGAGCAAAATCGAGTTATCATTATGAGTTGGTTCTCAATATTTTCACACTATTCCCGTTCCATATTGTCCTCTCCTTTCTTCCTCCCTCTGTTCTCTCTCCTTTCTCCCTTTCTCTGTTACGCTTATCTTATCTTCCTCTTCTCTCATGATCTACTCTCTGTCACCTGGTCTTCTCCTTTCTGTCTCTCTCTGTCTCTGCTTTCTGTCTCTCCTCTTCTCTCTCTCTTGTACTGTATTTTCACTCTAACTTCCTCCTCTCGCCGCTTTCTTTGCGCTATGTGTAAGAATAGATGTCGCTATGGCTAAAGTATACATGAGTAATGGGCGCAAACTGCTCGTCGCTTTTGCCCCCAAGACAATTACCCCCCCGCCATTGAAGTTCTCCATAGTTGCTATACAATGCATTGGATGCGGCTACGGGAATGCCTGGCGTTCAACGCCTAAATGATGCGCTATAGAATCCGAGCGTGGTAAAAATAGCGGTGGGCAGCCCCAGGCAGGAGTTGCGCATCCGTAAAACGCGACGCTCGGATATTTGATGTGGTGGCACGCACTGAATTACCCTCCTATGGCTAAGGGCCTGCAGGAAATGACATAGGTCGCGAACGTATAACGTATTCAAACTATGGGTTTGGCCATTCGTGCCTTCCGAAACGTAATGTTATATACTCTAATTTAAGAAGATTAGGGCGTGGGCATCTTGGCGACCCTTTTTCGCCCGAATGGAAATAATCTAATCTACGAAACGTTAATTCAACTGTTTTAGAAGTTAATTGTAGTGTGCTGTTCTCAAATAAGACATTTAATTGCAGATGATACAAATTGTTTTTCTAACACTACTTCTACTAATTCTTGGGTTAAAGACATAACAATGTTTCTTGCGTATTATTTTATGCAAGACTAACCATTAGCAGACTACTCATTTGGCCAGACATTGAAGCAGGTGCGAGCAGAGTGCTGATTAATTACTCTTTTCGTCAGGCGTATAAAGATAATTCTGGAAAATTAATAATGTGACGCCGGTAGTTATTAAACTTGAACGGGTCTGGAATAATTTTGGTTTCATAATCTAGTCTTAATTATGAGATTCGTACTGGAAAAGCGGAAGGTCTATAACGTTTATTGGTTTTTTTTTTTTTTACTTACGAAATTAGCGAATTATAAATGGGGCATCGTGAGTGTTTCAGAAAACATAATTCAAAGCTTATTTAAGAAAAAATGCGACTCGTGAAAGAAGGCGCTAACGTCGTTGTAATAGCACGAGGGATATGGCATGTTGGCTAACGCAAGTGAAAAAAATTATCTACTAAATTATTTGAATAGAATTCTGGGTTTACAAATTGTTTTATGAGTTGTTTCATGCGCACGTATCCCGGCTGCCCGACATTTGTGACATTTGATTAACCATTGCTTACGTGTCATACAGCGTTTGTGTCATGCATGTGAAACGCCCATGGGCTGATATACTCAGGGACGAGAAAAATTAATTCTAAAACGAAATATCAGTTCCTACTGGATGGAGTTCATCATAATCGCTTTATTTTATAAAAATGTAAAAGCAGAACACATCTCAAGCAGACGTAAACAATGTATTGTACGAAACCATACAGTTATAACTAGTTTACGAAGTGCTCGAAATATGGCAACCAGGGCTGTCGCGGAACGAACATATTACACTCCAGCACTTCCAGGCACTACCATTCCTGATATACTAATGGATAGGATAGATAACAAACAATTCAATACTGTGGGCCGTTCTAGTGCAGATCACTTAAAAATCGGGCATCATGGGGACGCGTCCTTTCATGGCGGGACTGCAAGCGTGTTAACCCGCCCCCCGCAAAATAGAGCAGCGCAGACGGCCGCTTGCACTTGTAAACACGGGTGTAAGAGGGGAAGGGTGCCGCTACGTGGGAGCACTAAGTTAGGATTAGGGTTAGGGTCAGTGTTAGGGTTAGGGTAAGGTTAGGAAAGTAGTCTACCATGGAAGTCTAGCATGAGCTGGTGGAATGACCAAGTGGGGTAATGCTATCTCCCGGGGCGTTGAAAGGAGTGACCGCGACGTGACAGCACGTAGTGTTAGGATTAGGTTAGGGTCAGGGTTAAGGGTTAGGGTTAAGGTTTTTGCATCATGATATATGTCCCGCAACAAATAGATTAATTATTTGTGGGGAATCACAATGCGTAAATAATATACGCGGGGCGGAGACATATATATTTAGTGTCGAGGGTTAGTGTTGGCGGTGTTGGGAGTGAGGGGGTTTCGTTAACGGCTTACGTTTTGAAACGTCAAATGTCAACGGGGTTATCACGTGACGCTCCCTCGGACCGCCCGGGATAGCAACACACGGAGCTGTAGAAGTGATAATGCTGCAGCGGTAGCGGCACGGCCTCTCCTCTACGCGCGCGGGGAAAGTGAGCACCGTAACACACAGAGCACGAGTCGGCCACCGTCATCCTTACTAGCCGCGACATATACGCGATGAGGCTTCAGTTATCGCAGGCTTAGTAGCATCTCTACGCGGCTGGCGAAGGTGGTTGTCATCTTTGTATTGAAACAGATAACCTAGAGTAATCATTCTGAGTAATCAGTCAGAAAGAATTACTCAATAACAGATGTCAAGCGCCACGCGGGCTTTTCCTGCACCGCGACAAAACTTAACAAACATCAACTATATCTCATCAGAGCTAATAAGAATATTTATTAGGCTCTTAATCGTATTACCATGAACAAGATATGCTATGATGGCTATTAACGAATGGTGATCATAGCACATCATATCATAGCTTGGTGCCATGCGTGTCAACGTCACGTCATATTACGTCACGTCAATCCCCCCCCACCGCCGTCAGGTTGCACTGCACCGCTGACATCAATATCAACTAATCAATATAGCCGATACGAATGGACATGACGTACTGTTCCGCTAATAAAATATATTGACTGCTAGACCTCGGCATCGAGTTGGCGCCATTGCAGCTTTCCATCTGAAAAGACAATGCGCTATCGAACTAGACCTATGAGTCAGGGGAACTAATAGAACTTGTAGCTTTCGGTGCGACACTAGAACTTTTACTTCGGTCACATAAACATGTATTCTGTGCATATGTATGTTCTACTTGTCAGTGGGGTCATACATTGTTTATAGGCGACATGGCAATGAGGCATACCCAGATGACACATGGGGCTGGTCGGGAAGGGACATATCTTAACCTTAAACAGCTTAACGAGAGATGCTATGATTGTGCAACCGTTAACAAACAACCAGTAAGCGTGTTTACCGAGGATAGCACACACGCGGCGCGCCCGTCATAGCATCGGCATAGGCATGCACAGCATAGCATAGCATAGTAATCGCATAGAATAGCATGGTACATGCATCGCATAGGGCATAGGCATAGGCCTAGCACTCGGCATCATGGTAGCAGGCATCGTAGTAGCATAGCGCATAGAATCCAACATCGCAGTAGACATGCGGCATGGTACAGCATAGCTATAGGCATCGGCATAGCATAGATGTAACAGCCACGGCAACGCATAGGCATTAAGCATGGTATATGCATAGGTACTAGCATAAGAATCGCATAGCATAAGCATGATAAGCAATGCATAGCATAGCATATACAGCATCGCTAGCATAGCATGGTACCAGCATCGCATAGCATAGCATGGACAGCACGCATAGCCCATAGCATGGTACAGCATTGCCATTCACGCAGCACAGAGCATAGCACAGCATAGCATCAGCATAGGCATAGCAATGAGCATAGCTTAGGCATATAGAGCATCAGCTTAGATTGAATTTATATCCTGTATACACGCAGCCCCTACACACATATGTTGATCTCCAGGTCCTCTGCAAGCGCTCGCTATCCCTGTTATAATTTTCCGCCGTGCAGGCACTAGCTGTTCATCAATGTGTTAGTTGGTAAACCCATAACACGACAGACGTACGGTTTCAAATGCTAAGGCTGAGCGGGAGAGAAGATCTAATCGCTAATAACAAGGGTCTAACGAAATACTTTCACGGCATACTAGGGGAAGGTACAAACCAATCGGAAACACAGTACACGCGGTACGTTATGTACGCATAGTTGGCTCCGATCATTGCATATATGAATGCATCATATCATGAATATTACAATTGTGAAAAAGATATAATGCACTCTCGAAAATAAATTATTGATCACAAACGCGTTTAAAATTATCGATAAAACGAACTGCGTATAAAAACTTCTATTAGTTGACTAGGTCAAAACAAGTCGGAACTCAATGTGAGGGTCCACAAAATGCCTAGACGCGGCGTACGCGCAAATGAGAAAAAGTAGACAAGACACACCAAATAGAACAAAGCCAACAGCCCATACAACTTCATCCTCATAAAGACCTACGGTCAGTGTTCAACTGCTCGGCCTTTTTTTTCTAAAGCCATCCTATCAAACTCATATTGCACAATTAAAAATTGATATGGTAATCACATAATTTAGACAAACCACAATAAAATTCTTGTAAAATATTTCGCTTACGTCTCAAGGTTACTTGTCAGTATGTGGTAGCCTATGCATATCACGACACGCACGCACGCACGCACGCACGCACGCACGCACGCACGCACCACGCACGCACGGGGCCAGGCGCTCACGCGCCACACACACAGGTTACGAAGTGTAACGGTATATATATATATATATATTATATATAATATATATCATATATATATATATAGTATTAATATAATATGCAATAATTTAAATTTAAAAATACAAAATACAAATTAATTACAAATTTATTTATATAAAAATGGTGTGTATGTATATGTTTAGGTATATGTATGTAGTAATACATATATATATATCGTCATTATCTATGCACTTGTGAACCTGATGTTCATTAGGGCAGGCCTTCGATGCAGAACCAAAGTTTACGCGAATGATTGTGCTGTCCGGAAGAGAGACTCTGAGACACACGAGACGAGTGGATGCTGTCTGTGACACTAACGAATTGAAACGTACGTATAATAACAAGTAAGTAGCAACACAGACTAACAGTGAGTAGCGAACATCAACACACACCCGCGACAGCGACGAAGACTTCTCTGGGCCAGTCAGAGAGTCAAGAAGCTACGTTACAATATGTATCTATATCTTCGTGGGTGCGTACCTTCGGATAAGTTTGGGTAAAGACAGTTGAACATGGAATCCGTACTGGAGACCTACAGCACGCACGCACGCACGCACGAACGCACGCACAAATATAAACAAACATTTCGGTAAATAAACACGGTTTTCGTTCAACAAAAACGCGTTGTCCAGGGCGAGAAGTGAGCTATCATGCATACGCACCTACGACGCCAGCCATGCACGGCAAGGCAATGGTGTAGCAGCTCCAACTATGTGAGCGCTAACACTATATTAACATTTATATAATGTGGCGCAAAGCTGGCGAACATGATATCAGATTCTAACGGGCAATGCAACACTAGACAGTTCAATGTTAGGCCATACAATACTGGGCAGCTCTATATTGGGAAATAAAATATAGGGCATAGAAATATTAGGCGGCGGTATGCTGGGAAGCAGGGGCCATCGTCAGAAATATAATGAGTAGTTATGAGGATCATAAGTCTAAATTGTTATAACATTTGAAGTGATAGCATTTGAGGTGAGGCAGCCTGCCCAAGCTATCGCACTTCACACTCATAATAGTCATATACGATGTTTGCATGACTACATATGCTGTTTTTGACAATAAGCCCCAGAGTATTAGACTGATCAGCATGATATTATCGGGAATATACTGCCCTGCAGCACAGAATTAGCTCACGCAACAGCGCCCAACATTATAATCGGCCACCAAAAAAGTAGGTGGAGCCATTAATTTGTGGAACAATTCCAACTCAAAAGAAGCTGTGATCCCTAAGCGGCCAGAGATGGCAGTGCAACGCTCAGTATGGGAGATGGAGAGAGAGAGAGAGAAAGAGAGAGAGAAAGAGAGAGAGAGAAAGAGAGGGAGAGAGAGAGAGCAAGAGAGAGCGAGAGAGAGAGAGAGAAAGAGAGAAAGAGAGAAAGAGAGCAAGAGAGAGAGAGCGAAAGAGAGAAAGAGAGAGAGAAAGAGAGAGAGAAAGATGAAGACCTTTGTCTTCACTCATTTATTTAAGTAGCAGCACGAGATGATACCTAGACGGTGGTAATACTTGGTGACCGCACTACCGAGTCCACCAGCCACGTCTCCCTGCAATACACCAGACCTGTCTACTGCTAGGATGCGACTTCGAACATGCACAGTGACAACCCGGTGTGTCGCCGTGCGCCGGTGTTCCCATAGCAACGGCCACTCCCTGGCCTCGCGGAGGTTATACGAGAACGGTTTGTTCTGTGATGAGTGTCACCCAGCGTTCACGCGCGCTTGCCGCGTCCGTGTGGAAGATAAACATGCTCTTGCGATGGTGGCACAGTTCGAAGACCAGACTCGCGTCTACACCCTCGAAAACCTGCCAAGAGAGAGAGAGAGAGCGCATGTCACCACATTAACTACTACTTCGCGATTCCAGAACAGCTGCCGGCTGGGCAAACCATTATCCTAAACAATTTTTTTTTTAAATCGCCCTGATATGCTTAACTTAATTGGTGAGTGAACCCCCCCCCCCATAAGAACTAGAAGTGCCAGTAGGCCTATGGGCTATTTGCTCTCCAATTTTAATTCACTAAAATTAGCATTATGCAATTAACATATCTCGATGTATTTATGTTTTTAAAATTAACAACATCATTAAAGGCAGACCATCTGACATACCTCTATTGTGTCCATGGTCTGAACATTAAATCCAAGCAGAGGTGTTGCGTCTAATGCTGCTACATCCTGTAAGAAACAAGTCGGTTATGGTTGGTCTTGCTATGCTCTGTCTGTCCCTCCCTCCCATTCAATCTCGGTTCATCACTCGTTCCCTCACCCACTCACCCACTCACTCACTCACTCACTCACTCACTCACTCACTCACTCACTCACTCACTCACTCACACACTCACTCACTCACTCACACTCACTCGCTCGCTGAAAGAATCCCATCTTTCCTTCCTTCCTTCCTGCCTCCTTCGCTCAATAATTGTGACCCGCTCCAGCATAATACGGACTAAGTCGCAAGTCATTGCTTTGAGTAATGAGCACGAACACATGTCAATGCTGAAAATGGCCTACCTGGACAAAAATGAGATTTTTACAAAAATAAGTTCCTAAGTGCACTTTTAATCTGGATATATAGGTTCAGATATCTCTAGATTATCATAGTCATTTTTAATTAAAAAAATAAAAAATAATAAAAATTGACTGGGCCCTTTACCCGGAACGCTTTATCTCAAAAACTGCATATCTCGGAATAAGTCGGTTTCCGATCTTCAAATTGCTGTAGATCGGTCAATTCTTTAGATATAGCCAAATATTATATATCATTTTAAAGGTAATTAAATGATCTATACAGATATGCACATAACTCAATTTGTAGACTTTCCTACTTAATCCTGGTTTTGCTGTAGCAGGTCACAATTCGTCATTCTCACTTAGGATCGTTGATTCGCAATAATCTTCTGCTATTCGCAATAAGTCTATCTCTCTCTCTCTCTCTCTCTGTACATGTATTATTCACTCTACTTCTCCCTCTCGCCCTTTCTTTTGCCGCTATGTTAAAATAATGTCGCTATGCTAAAGTATACATGAGTAATGGCGCGCAAACTGCTCGTCGTCTTTTCCTCCCAGGACAATACCCCGCCATGAGTCTCTCCCTATAGCTCTATACCAATGCATTGGGATGCGGCTACGGGAATCCTGGCGTCTCAACGTAAATGCATGACCTATAGGACCGAGCGTGTAAAAATAGCGTGGCAGGCGCCAGGCAGGAGTTGCGCATCGTAAAACGCGACCTCGATATTTCGATGTGGTGGCACTGCACTGACATTACCCTCTTTATGCTAAGGGCCTGCAAGAAATGACATAGGTCCGACGTATAACGTATTCAAACTATGATTGGCAGCCAGGCATGAGGTGTGTGCATCATCAAATGCGAGCTCGTTGCTTTGATTGGATATGGCACTGCACAGACTTTCGTCCCTTCCGAAACTAGTGTTATATACCCTATTTAGAGATAGGGCGTGGGCATCTTGGCGACTTTTCGCCCGAAGGAAATAATCTAATCTACGACGTTAATTATTCAAATTGTTTAGAAGTTAATTGTAGTGTGCTGTTCTCAATAAGACCATTTAATTGCAGATGATACAAATTGTTTCTACACTACTTCTACTAATTATTGTTAAAAACATAAGCGTGTGTCTTGCGTATTATTTTAATGCAAGACTTAACCATTAGGCAGATTACCATTTTTGCCAGACACTGAGCAGGTGCGAGCAGAGTCTGATAAATTAGTCTTTCCTGCAGCGCACAATAATTCTGGAATTATAATGGACGCCGTTAGTTATTAAACTGAAACGCTGGAATAATTTTTGTTTCATAATCTAGTCATAAATATGAGATCTCAGTACTGGAAAACGGAAGGTTATAGCCATTTTATTACGAATTACAATTATAAATGGCATCGTGAGTTGTTCAGAAACATATTCAAGTTATTTAAGAAAAAGCGCGACTCGTAAAGAAGGCGCCAACTCGTTGTAATGCACGGAGGGACATATCATGTGCTACGCTAAGTGAAAAAAAATTACTCAAAATTATTTAATTGAATTCTGTTTACAAATTTTTATGAAAAGTTGTTCATGCGCACGTATCCGGCTGCCCGACATTTGTGAACATTTGTTAACAATTGCTTACGTGTCATACAGCTTGTGTCATGCATGTGAAACCCCATGGGCTGATATACTCACGGACGAGAAAAATTACATTCTTAAAACAAAATTCAGTTCCTACTGATGGAGTTCATCAATAACGTTTATTTTAATAAATAATGTAAAAGCAAACACATCTCAAGCAGACGTAAACCAATGTATTTACAAACACATACACGTTATAACTAGTTTACGACGTTGCTCGAAATATGCACCAGGGCTGTCGCGGCAACAACACATTGCACCCCCAGCAACTTCCATGGCACTACCATGTCCTGATACAATCATAGATAGATAACAAACAATTCATACTGCGCCGTTCTATGCAGATCACTAAAAATCGGGCATCAATGGCACGCGTCACTTCATGCGGGACTGCAAGCGTTTAACCCCCCCCCCCCCCAAATAGAAGCACGCAGACGGCCGCTGCACTTGTAAACACGGTGTCAATTTCCCCCGGGTGTAGAGGGAGGGTGCCGCTACGTGGCAGCACTAATGTTAGGATTAGGGTTAGGGTCAGTGTTAGGGTTAGGGTTAAGGTTAGGAAGTAGTCTAGCATGGAAGTAGGACTGTGGAATGACGGAAGTGTACGAAGTGACTAATGCTGCCACGTAGCGGCACCCTCCCTCTACGCGCGGGGGAAAGTGACATCCGTAAACACACAGAGCCACGATCGGCCACCGTCATCTCTTACTACCGACATATACGCGATGAGCTCAGTTATCGCAGGCTAGTAGCATCTCTACGCGGCTGCGAAGCTGGTTGTGCTCTTTGTATTGAACAGATACCAGAGTAATCATTCTGAGTAATCAGTCAGAAAGATTTCTCCAATAACAGATGTAAGCGCCACGCGGGCTTTTACTGACGCGACAAAACTTAACAACATCACACATATATCTCATCAAGAGCTAATAAGAAATATTATTAGCTCTTAATCGTATTACATGACAAGATATGCTATGATGCTATACGACATGGTGATCATAGCACATCATATCATAGCTTGTGCCATGCCGTGTCACGTCACGTCATATTACGTCACGTCATCCCGCCCCCCCCCCCCGCCGCAGGTTCACTGCACGCTGACTCAATGGTCAACTAATCAATATAGCCGATACAATGGACATACGTATACATGTGTTCCGGCTAATAAATATATTGACTGGCTAGAACCTCGGCATCAGTTGGCCCATTGCAACTTCCACTGAAAAGACAACGCTACGAACTACAACTATGAGGTCAGGACTAGATAGAACTTGTACTTTCGGTGCGACCTAGAACTTTTACTTCGGTCACTAACATGTATTCTGCATATGTATGTGTTCTACTTGTCAGTGGGGTTCATACATTGTTATAGCGACATGCAATGACGGCATACCCACATGACACATGGGAGCTGCGGGAAGGGACATACTTAAATTAAACAGCTAACGAGAGATGGCTATGATCTGCAACGTTACCAAACAACAGGTAGCGTGTTACCGGAGGATACACACACCGGCGCGCCGTCATAGCATCGCATAGCATCGCACAGCATAGCATAGCATAGAATCGCATAGCATAGCATGGTACAGCATCGCATAGCATAGCATAGCCTAGCATCGCATAGCATAGCATGGTACAGCATCGCATAGCATAGCATAGCCTAGCATCGCATCATGGTACAGCATCGTATAGCATAGCATAGAATCACATCGCATAGCATCGCATGGTACAGCATAGCATAGCATCGCATAGCATAGCATGGTATAGCACCGCATCGCATAGCATAGCATGGTATAGCATAGTATAGCATAGAATCGCATAGCATAGCATGATACAGCATCGCATAGCATAGCATGGTACAGCATCGCATAGCATAGCATGGTACAGCATCGCATAGCATAGCATGGTACAGCATTGCACAGCACAGCACAGCATAGCACAGCATAGCATAGCATAGCATAGCATAGCATAGCATAGCATAGCATAGCATAGCATAGCATAGCATAGCATAGCATAGCATCAGCTTAGATTGATCAGTGCCCGGGAAAGTCCGGACCGCGGGCCGGATCCGGCCCGCGGAGTGGTTCAATCCGGCCCGCGAAAGGTTTTGGAGAATGTGATGAAACCACGACTTTCGTTAATTTTTACAAATTTACCGGAAAAAAATAACAGTACTACTGTACAACCTGTAAAGCAGTACAGAGTTACTTAACAGCCAGTTAATCGTATTGACAAGCATGTTGAGTCATAAAGCCTAGGACACACTAGCGATTCTGTACGCTGCAGAAGAATTAATTGATCTGCAGAACAACATGGATTTGAAGGCACAATTCTTGTCAAAACCACTA
>NW_014578130.1:39866-42183 GCF_000485595.1 Priapulus caudatus
GCAATAATCTCCTGCTATTCGCAATAATCTTCTGCTATTCACAATAATCTTCTGCTATTCGCAATAATCTTCTGCTATTAGCAATAATCTTCTGCTATTCGCAATAATCTTCTGCTATTTGCAATAATCTTCTGCTATTGCCAACAATCTTCTGCTTCCATTACTAACTCGCCGCCTGCTTGGATGCAGTACTGTTCCTACTCACCTCAGAAGCTTTATAGGAGTAGAGAACCTTGTCCTTCACCACAAACCATAGACGCTGCCACTTCCCCTTCTTCACACGCTTGTGGAGGTAGCCGCTGATTGCAGACCCGGCATCGTTCGCACACACCTGAGCGTGGAAGAGTCAAGCTGAGTGTGCGAAATACGTGCCCGGATTTCCATAGTCTGATCTGAGTGAACTAGCTATGCACAACACCTCATGAATGGGGACACCAGCTAACTGGATGCCCAGCCAACCACCAACAGATACAGGATTTCAACACGCAGCCACCCGCTTTTTCTTGCCTTACCTCTTTCAACCGCTGTGGCATGTGCCTAACTTTCTTCTTTGTGTCGGCCTTCTTAAACCTAGTCCTGAGGTCATCGTGGCCAAGGCCGTAGCATTCGCCCACCGTGCCGTAGATGTCGTCTTTCATCTCATAGACAGATGATCGCACATCCTCATCCCTCATCCGCGCGTAATCTGCAGAAACAGCCATCAGCACAGCAGCATTTAAAACACATAGTGGCAGGTCTACCAATAGCGACCTGCTGTCCATTTTCTGCTATTCACACATATGCACCCGTCAATAGGTGCCTGCAAGCATGTCCAATTATGCTTTCTTTTGCCAAATTTATCACATACCTGCATCTAATACCTGCATATCACATTACCATATATTCATGTGTCCGCTTGAATATCTACCCATTTATTTATCATTTGAGTGTTCACATATTGAATAGTCTAAAGAGATGAAAGTCTGCCTAACCTCTGTTGGGATATCATTATTAATATGAAACATTAAGCCCATGTACCTGTCCATAGTTTGTCGTAGCATGATCCACACACTCGCGCACTCTGGTATTTGCGATACAGCAATGGTGCCTTGTTGCTTGCACAGGTGCTGCACACCACCTGGTGGGAATCAGAGAAAAGCCACACAAGGTTATTATCTACATAGCATTTCTGCTGATTTGTGATACATCTACCTCATAGACATAGCAGACAATAGACTGTCAATAATTATTGGTATTATTAATCTAAATACTAAATAAGAATCACAATAGATGTATGCCTAATGTCACACTTACACCCACACTTAACACACACTTAATGCCACACAGTTACTTGTCCCTATTTTCTCACTGACGAAGGGCTTCAGTTGCTCACATCTCAAAAACCCACTATGGCTATGTAATCTGCATTGTTGATGAATGCTAAAATAACTCCTTGGAGAAAAAGCTCCTCTCGTGCCTTTTTAAGTATATAACCATACACCAAACTTATACTTAGGTTGTCTAATTTCACTGCTGATTGCTAATAAAAAGCTCAAAAAAATTAATATGCAATTAAATCTGCAGTCGGTAACAATCAAAAAAATGAAATCTTAAGTGCCGACGCGGTCGTAACAGACGATTCTGCACCAAGCATTTTCGCAAGCATGCTGGGTCACACACATGCTCCGCTTGTCACCTGCGTCAGAACATACGGAGCACTAATAAACAGAAAAAGAAAGAACGGAACGAAGACATACCTTGCCGCACGCACGGCAGTGATGTCGTCGTGACCTCACGCCGAAGTCACACGTGCACATCATGCACATAGTCACTCTTGTTTCCGGGATCCAGATGGGCGCTTTCGTGCCCAGCTTTACGCTGCCGTCCTTTTCGTAGATGCTCCGCTGTAAAGAAAAAAAAAGGAAAGAGGATCGTCAACCATACTGTCGATCAGGGAAACTTACCACAGTAGAGCAAAAACCAATCGAGCCGTTCCCCAATTGCAAGAGCAGAGGCACAAGGAACAGTGTTAGGTTTGCCCCAGCCTGTGCGCATCCTGCGTGCATGCAAGCACATGCGTGTGCATCTGTTTGCGTAAGCATGCGCAAGTGGATGAATGCATTTGTATGCGCGCGTGCACGCGTGGATATGTAGGAAAGGTTTTTGTATGTCACACGTTACACGTCGGTCTATGATCGTTTGGTATCGTTTTGTTCGATTTGGTTTGGTTTGGTTTGGTTTGGTTGACTTAGTTTGGTTGGTTTGGTTTGGTTGGTTTGGTTGGTTTGGTTGGTTTGGTTTGGTTGGTTTGGTTGGTTTGGTTGGTTTGGTTTGGTTG
>NW_014578130.1:42518-43182 GCF_000485595.1 Priapulus caudatus
GTGTACCAACAACATGCCCTCTGTGGTGTGGATATCTATGGGAGAGCATCTGTGTGTCTGTGTGCGTGCGTACGCACGTGTAGGTGTACCAACAACATGCCCTCTGTGGTGTGTATATCTATGGGTGAGTATCTGTGTGTCTGTGTGCGTACGTACGCACGTGTAGGTGTACCAACGTGCCCTCTGCAGTTTACCTTTGCCATGGTGGTGCGAGAGGTTTTGAAGGTGCTGCGTTTCTCAGCATTCTCTATCACAGCGGGTGCGATGGCCACGATCCACTCCTCCCGCTCGGAGGGAGTCCTGAATGAGTAAACAAATAATAAGAATATAATATTGCCAACAAAATATGGCACACGATACATAAAAAGCAATAACACACAGTATTTCATTCCGCTGCCACTTTTAAAAATCAATATAGCAGCCCACTAACGCTGAAAGTAATGCAGATTGATTTGCAATATTTCTGGAGCGGGGAGAAAGAAAGGAAGCGAGAGACGGCGCATGAGAGGAGGAGGGAGGGAGGGAAGGGAAGAGAGATAGAAGGGGGAGAGGGGCAGAGAGAGGAAGAGAAAGAGAGAAAGGGATGCAGCGAAATAAAGGGAGGAAGGAAGAGAGAGAGAGAGAGAGAGAGAGAGAGAGAGAGAGAGAGAGAGAGAGAGAGAGA
>NW_014578130.1:47166-48285 GCF_000485595.1 Priapulus caudatus
TAGTTTGGTTGGTTTGGTTTGGTTGGTTTGGTTGGTTTGGTTGGTTTGGTTTGGTTGGTTTGGTTGGTTTGGTTGGTTTGGTTTGGTTTGGTTTGGTTGGTTTGGTTGGTTTGGTTGGTTTGGTTGGTTTGGTTGGTTTGGTACGGTTTGGATCGATAACCAGCATGACTCATGCCCTGCGGCACAATCCTATTGTACAGTATTACACATCACATTTCCACACATACATGTGTGTGATTGTCTGTGTGTCTGTGTGTCTGCGTGTAAGTGTACCAACATGCACGCTGTGGTGTGTATATCTATGGGTGAGTATCTGTGTGTCTGTGTGCGTGCGTACGCACGTGTAGGTGTACCAACAACATGCCCTCTGTGGTGTGTATATATTCTATGGGTGAGTATGCTGTGTGTTCTGTGTGCTGTGGCGTACGCACGTGTAGGTGTACGCACAACATGCCGCTCCTGTGGTGTGTATATCTATGGGTGAGTATCTGTGTGTTCTGTGTGCAGTGCGTACGCAACGTGTAGGTGTAGCCACAACATCGGCCCTCTGTGGTCGTGTATATCTGATGGGTGACGTATCATGTGTGTCTGTGTGCGTGTGCGTACGCAGCGTGTAGGTGTACCGAACAACATGCCCCTCTCGTGGTGTGTATACTCTATGGGCTGAGCTATCTGTGTGTCTGCTGTGGGCGTGCGGTGACGCAACCAGTGTAAGTGTACGCAACAACCATCCTCTGATGGTGTGTAGATATCTATGGTGAGTATCTGTGCGTCTGTGTCGGCGTGCGTACCACGTGAGGTTACCAACAACATGCCCTGCTGTGGTGTGTATCATCGCTAGTGGGTGAGCTATCTGTGTGTGCTGTGTGGCATACGTACGCAACAGGTGTAGGTGTCAGCCAACATGCCCTCTGCCAGTTTACGGCTGTTGCCATGGTGGTGCGGGAGTTTGAAGGTGCTCGCGTTTTCTCAGCGCCCCTTTCTTGCTATCCAGTCACAGCGGGTGGGGGCGATGGCCACGATCCACTCCTCCCGCTCTGAGGGAGTCTGAAGAGTAAACAAATTAATAAAAAATAGTATTGGCCAACAAATATGGTCACAGCAATACATACAAAAGCA
>NW_014578130.1:48295-67112 GCF_000485595.1 Priapulus caudatus
GAGAGAGAGAGAGAGAGAGAGAGAGAAAGAGAAAAAGAGAGAGAGACAGACAGGCAGACAGACAGACAGACAGACAGACAGACAGACAGACAGACAGAGAGAGAGAGAGAGTGTGATAGAGAGAAGACCTACCTTGTTGCGAAGGTAAATGAGCGCTCAACAGTAATGATGTGGAACTCGTTTTCATAAGCTTCTAGTGCTGGCTTTACCACCTGTCACCATCACCAAGTACAAACTCTGTCAACATCCTCTAGTGACCAGGCTATCTTAGTTACTACTAGAATTTCCATTGACTACACCCATGAGTGAATGATCACTTACGATTCTCATTCAAACAATTCAACAAATTTACTAAGCAATCACCAATCATGACATAGCTTTCCTCATATGTATATATAACACATGGGAAACATACCTTCATGCCTGACAGAGGTAGAATAGCACTCAGTCTGTACATGGTGTTAGGCAGAGGAACAGCATACAGAAGGACATCATTCAGCTGTAAATGAGAAATACTAACGTTGTCACCAATTTATCACTCAGTCAGTCAAGTCAGGCAACTCAATAGTGTCACGCTCACATGACTGCGTCACATAAAATTAAAAATGATGATGAAGCTCATAGTAGTATTCTACAGGAGTCAGACGAACGTTATACTAGATAGTATTGGCAAAAATAGATCTCAATTGTCTTACCAGAAACAGATTTCTCATCTGGGGTTCCTTACGGGAAATGTTCAGAACCTCGCCCTGCTTAAGAAGAACCCTGCCTGGTTTTACAATGATCCTTCCCCCTAGTAGACGCTCCTGCAGTTGGAACAGTTTCTCAAATTTTTCCTGCAATGCAAAAAAACATCATTACACCCGAGACGAAATAATTTCTAGTCAAGATACAGGAATTATGAATAAATTATAAAGATATCAAGATTTCAATAAATAAATGAATAATAAATAATATCAGAAGTAGATAAGATCCCTATTAATATATCCCTGGTAATATTAAATACTAATAAATAATAAATATATGATTTAATTATGTTAGGATAGCAAACTATTATTATATGTATTTTTATAGAAAATTATTCCTAGACAGGATACAAGAATGAAGAATAATTAAATAAGGAAGACATCAAGAGAGCAAACTATTATTATATGTATTTTTATAGAAAATTATTCCTAGACAGGATACAAGAATGAAGAATAATTAAATAAGGAAGACATCAAGAGAGCAAACTATTATTATATGTATTTTTATGTAAAAAAGGAAATTAAATGATATTTAGTAGTCATAGTTATAGTCCGCCAAGGCCAATCCACGGATTCTTTAAATTGACTATGTCACGTATTTTCTATGGCAAAATTTGTATTGCCATTTTTTTTACATTAAAAGTAAGAACTAACGGGACTAAACGTATCGTCAAATTCTTACCTGATAAGATTGTTTCTCAACTAGTTAAAAATCCAAAAAACCTGGACAATTTCATATTAGTGTTCCTAACATTAATTGCTTGCTATGGGCTATGTATGAGTCACGAGTGTATGTTCACATCAAACAATATAGTAAAATAAGAAGTATAATGCAGCAATTTAACCATAAAAAGTGAACAGAATTACTTGTATTTTGTATTTTTTTTTTTTTTACTATTTAAGGTGACGTAATCACTTTAAGATTGCACAACGAGGACGAGAGGTTTACGTAGGTGTGGTTAAGTAACTGCTCGGCGATAACTGCAAGGAATACCGACTAATGGCAATGCATGTAAGCTGTACCTCCTTCTTGATAGTCTCATTCGCATGGCTGGCAACGTCAGTGACAATCTGGAGAGCCACTGGAAGGTGTAGAGAAAGGCAATTTAGTAACAGTGACTCGCATGCTAACTAGAAACCACAGTAAAAACTAGGCTCAAAGGTAAAAACCAGGCTCATTTATAACTAAGTAACGTCCACTTTGCAGGTCTGTATATAACCGCCAATGATAACTAATGAATGAATGCATGAATAAAAAAAAAAAATGTTTGACTGACCGACTGGCTGGACTGCCTGCCTGCTTGCCTGCCTGCCTGCCTACCTCCATACCTACCAACCTATCTGCCTGCTTGCATACCTACCAACCCATCTGCCTGCCTGCATACCTATACCTACTTACGTGCCTACCTACCTCCTTGTCCCTTCTCTGCTTGCCTACCTACCTACCTCCTTGTCCCTTCTCTGCCTGTCTGTCTATCATTCCGTCTGTCTGTCCATCCGTCCGTCCGCCTATTCGCCTGCCCTCTCGCCCACCCACAAAATTACTTACACTATTAATCCGTATATTAAATTGACTACGTCACGAATTTTCTGTGGTGTATATTTGTGAAATCTTTCTTGCCATTTTTTTACATTAAAAGTAAGTATACTAACGGGACTAAATGTATCGTCAAATTCTTACCTGATAAGATTGTTTCTCAACTAGTTAAAAAATCCAAAAAACCTGGACGATTTGATATTATGATCCTGACATTAATTGCTTGCTATGGGCCATGTACGAGTCATGAGTGTATGCTTACATCGAACAATATAGTAAAATAGGAAGTATAGCAAAAATTTAACCATAAAAAGTGAACAGAATTACTTAATTCCATTTTGTGAAAAAGTGGAAATCTTTTTTTACTTTTACTATTTACGGTGACGTAATAACTGTAAGAGATAAGGTGAAGCAACTTACAGCGGGTGTCCTTCTTATCGGGCGACCTGTCAGGGAGATACTTCAGGTAGTCCTGCAGCAGCAACCTGTACTGTGGGATTCGCTGCACAGGCTTCAGCATGTAGTGTTTCAGCGCCAGGTTGCAACATAGCGAGCTCATCTGTCAGAGCAACAACGTGACATGTGTCAACACACGTGACCTTGAGCGGCGGCGCACGCTATGTGACGCACGTGACAAAACGAGGAGGGGCTAGTTAGCACACGTGCCAGCGTCACAATGCGATTCCAAGCAAGCGGCGGTTTGGATTTTGGTCAGGGCGCCAAAATTTCACATCGGTATACTTCACGAAGAACCAGAAAGTATAATACGAAACTATAACAAAATGAATTTTTTTACTGAGGAAAAAATGCCAGAATTAGTTACTCATAGCATTGCATACCTCAAATTCTTTGACAGCCTTGGCGAAGGCTGGGTATTTCTTGCACGCATCATCTAACCCTTGTGTCATCTGAGCGAAATCTTTGATGTAAGAAGCATGCAGCTTAAGGAAGGGTCCAAACTTGACAAAAACGTCAGCTATCTGTGGCCTTTTGTCCCTGAAGCACACATGTACAAGCTTAGTCAATAACGCTGCACACAGCACCAATGAATGTTATTATGTAAGAATAGTAGAGCCTATCTCTATAATATCCCCAAGAAAGAGAGAGACAGAGAGAGAGAGAGAAAGAGAGAGAGAGAGAGAGAGAGAGAGAGAGAGAGAGAGAGAGAGAGAGAGAGAGAGAGAGAGAATGTGTGTGTGTGTGTGTAAATTGTAATAATAAGTATGCCAAATAGTTCTTATTGAGGCTGAGCATGGTAAGTTTTATGTTTATATTTGAATCCTGTCTTGCTTATACCAACTTGCAGTAGACGTCACGTATATGTGTGTTAGCAGGGTATTCATACTAAGGTGTGGATTTCTGTTTGTATGTGGACACCTGACTACATGCAACCTATGTGCTAGAAGATTACGCTTCCAGTCAATTACGGGTTTGACACATGAAAAGGTGTGCAAATAAAAGTAGTTAACACAATAGTGACCCATAATAATGAGCGACCTTCATAGTCTGCCTACTTCTCCCTTGGCCGTTAGTATCGAAGTGGACAAATTTGTTTTCTTTGTTTCTTTCTTCTTGTTGTATCTCTCTCTCTCTTCGTCATTGTCAATTATTTAGTCTGACAAACGAACGTTGGTACTGCAGGGGAGGGGACGGGAGAGAGACAGAGAGAGAGAGAGAGATAGAGAGAGCGAGAGAGAGAGACACAGGGAGAGAGAGAGAGAGAGAGAGAGAGAGAGAGAGTCAGAGACACAGGGAGAGACAGAGACAGAGTCAGAGGGAGAGACAGAAACAGAGGGCGAGAGAGATGGAGAGACAGAGGGCGAGGGCGAGGGCGAGGGTGAGGGAGAGGGAGAGGGAGACGGGTATATATATATATTATACAATGTATATTCCTACCACCTCCAGTATGCATAACCACTAGCTTGGCAATTACAAACTGGAATCACATAGGGGTGTTTTATGATCAGTAATTACCGGTCATATAACTATAGGCATTAATTACCATTTTAAATTTTAATATTATAATATACAGGGACAATGCAAAGATTTTTTTTGTGAATTCAGACATGGTGGTATTACACAATAAATTAATTCTTACTATACATCTTGATATTTAATATGTACATAGTGATAGTATTTATTGGTTCTCAGCCAACACTCATGACCGGTATACACTACCCTTATGCACACAAACAGTAACTATCCCAAGCAAGTTTCCGTAGTGTAGTGGTTATCACGTGCGCCTCACACGCGCAAGGTCCCCGGTTCGATCCCGGGCGGAAACAACTATCTTTTATTCCTTTTATTATTTCACTGCCATTTAAATTCTCTACGCACAACATAACAATTACTCGAAATATAGAATTATCGTTAATATTTACAGCACCAATACGAACTCTTCTCTTACTTCTCACACAGATTGTAAATTATCTCCCTGGTAACCCAATCCCATCCCTGGCATCCTATTTCCTGCATAGAACCCACTTCTCCTCACTGTATTTTATGGTTGATAGCCATAATTTGTTCAAAACTGCTGCTATGACCCTGCTCGAAAACCCATTCACCTTCCCGATACCCCCCCCCCTGCTCACCAGGTGGCGATGCGAGCGGCAAGATCGTCGGCCAGCCCCGAGTTGAGGTTCTGTAGTTGGGGGAGGTGCATCAGCACCTGGCTGAGCGTCTCCTCTGGCACTACTGGCTTACCCTTCTCCCTGCCTGCAGCCAGCACTGCTCCACGAAAGTCCTACAAGCAAGAAGGAAGTACCATCATCCGCTACCCTTAAGCTGGTGCACTCTTAATGCAAAATAAACTTGAAATGAACTTCCTCTGAACTGACCAACACGAGATGTGCGCAAGTTGGTTAGTTTTGACCGATTAGGTGGGGGCGATTAAATTACACACTAAGCAGTGGCCAAGACACATCAACACAGTTTCGTCCATCCACACATACCACGTACGTTATAGACACACTCTCACAATGCCCGATATAGTATGTGCTCTTTGCCAACCATGTTAAACTTTAATGCCAACTAATTTTATTATTTTCAATGTGAGGACATGGCACATGATTTCTCCCTGCCCATGAGCGATGTCACTGCGTTCTTCACTCTTACCTCATTGAGCAGTCTTAGTACATCAACAAACGTTCTCTCTGACGTCGCCATCTCCTGAGCGATGTAGAAAGTTCGCTTTTCCTTCTGCCTGTTCGCCTGCAGAGCAACCCACGATTACACGCGGCTGTGATTTGATGCACCAGTGCATTCACGCGTGCGTACTCCGTTCGCTTTTATAACAGCATCGACTTTCACTTTCCGCACTCAGCAACTTAGAAAATGTAAACTTAGAAGATATTTTTAGCACCAATCTTATCATCACCGAATGAACGCCGTTATCTGAATGATAACAGCATACTTGTAGCCACTGCAGGTCCCATAAGCACACATTCATGTTTGTTTTCCGTCAAGAGGTTAGGTGTGCGTAGCATGAATAAGACATATCGGAAAGTCCCCGCCGCCATATTAAGATCAGATAAGAGGGTGTATTTAGTTGCCTATATATAACATAGTAAAGATAGTACTAGACTAGGTTTTTGATCTATAATTCTCTTCACTAACATCGTACTTCAATTCAGAGGTGCGTTTCTGTTTACAGAAACCTTTACGAATATATAATAAATATTAATAATATAAATATATAAATATTATAAATATTACGAATAACACAATGTTTGTGTTAATGCAAAAACTAAAAACGCATGAGTGCTTACATTAATCATGTACTTTCCCAAGTGCGTCTCGGCCATTTTATACCCCCTTTTTCTGAAGACCTAAATAAAACAGCTGGACTTTCTGATATATCCCTTATACCAGTGAAGAAGCTGGCTGCTGTGCACTCACCTAACTTTACGCGCAGGGGCGGACTGGCCCCTCGGGCAAATCGGGCAATGCCCGAGGGCCCAGAGGGCCATTTTTATATTTAAATTTTTTATATTTTCAGTTTTTCTTCTTAATCGGTCGGTCTGAAAAATATTGTGCCCCAAATCCGAGGACTTTTTCCAATCCATAGGGGATGAGGGTTCCACCAAGATTTCCACCTTTATGATATTGCAGGCCTTTTGAGTTTCACAAAGTCCGGACCCCCGACCGCGGTCAGTGGACCGAGGCCCAATCACAGGTATTGCACGAGGGCCCACAAGGTGCCAGTCCGCCCCTGTCTACGAGCATAGTACATACCTGCTCATCGTCAAGTTCATCCGCGCTCTCTTCAGAGCTGGAGTCGGACGGTCTCTCGGCAAATGCGGCCTCATCACAATCCATGTAAATCATGTCCTCGTTCTTTAGAGATGGCAGATGTATGTGCGGTGGAAGGCTGCAAAGAACGACATCAGTCGTTTAGCACGCAGATGCGTAAGAACACTGCCTCCGGACTTGGACACGCATGCTAGTTGTACGTAACGTCACATTGAAAGTTGCAAAAAGATTCGTGCGATTACCAGAAACAGACGTGTGTGCATCTAGTCGAGAAACAATTGCTGAATAATGTTGTAAGAACAACAGAAGTTTCTGCTCTGCAATTCTACTACTAGCACTTCACTAATACTATAAAAATCGTACGCGAATGAGGTCAAATCACCAGTTACTGGCAAACTCACATAAGTAAATAAACCACGTATCTATATAGGTGAGACAGTAAACACAAGACAGTAAATTGACAAAAGTTGATTACACTTACAGGCTAAATTATGATGTTGGAAGCAATTAGAAAACGAGAAGGTAGTCGTATATTTAGAGGCACATAGCATTTCAGTTTCAGAGAAATCAAATAATCATAGCATGCAACAGATATATCACAAGTTCATGCCTTCAAAAGAAATGAGTAAAATATGCTTGCAGAATTTCGATACACAAGACAAGTAATAGCTTCCAGTACTTATTCTAGAATATAACAGTGCAAAAGTAGTTATTACACATAACCTTGAATAAAAAATTGCTGCAAATATTAAAATTAAAATTAACATCTACCTAACATATCAATACAATGCATTGAAATATTAGTGATAAAGACGTCATAGTTTTACTGGCACTACTAAAGAATCATCAACACTAGCGTTCTAAGTTTTCTTTATATAATATTAATATCATCATTATTAATATTATATATTACTGTAACATAATGACAGTGACTGGTTCTCATGCTTGGAAAAGTTTGTGTACAGCATGCAGAATTCCCAGTGAGCTGCGCATTACCTAGCTGTGCCTGGACCCAGGTCTCTGCAAATCTCGATGTCATCCTTCGTCACGCGGGAAATCGGAAGGCTCTTGCTCTTGTCGAGAACATCGTGCATAATGCCGTCTACGGCACCCTTCTTGCTTCTCGCGGGTGGCAACGGTGGAGGAATCGCACCCACTGTCGTCGCGTAAGTCGTTGCCGGTGCCAGGCAGAACAGATTGCGAATGAAGTTCGAATCCTTCGACTTGTCGGTCGTCGGGCAGAGTGCGCTCACATCGATGCCGCTGTCCGACTTGCAGCTGTCGGCCTTCCCCGTGTCTGCGCTGCTATCGTTGATGCTGCTGTAGTACTGGTCGTGGTTCGGCGACGGTCCGCTGCCGCCGGCGTCCCCGCTAGTCGAGCTCGAGTCCGATGGCATCTGCCCGTGCTCAATGTACCAGTAGAAGTGGTCGTCCGGCGCTTGATGCTCGTTCGGGGGCGGGGGCGCCGGCGGGCGGCGCGACGGCAACGTCTTTGCGCTCTTGAACGCGTCGCGCGGGAGCTCTGCAGCTTCCTGCTCGCCGTCCTCAGGTTTCTCCCCAGCTCCCTTCCCCCATATGGAGAATATCGACTTCCAGCCCATCATACCCGAACACGAGTTGGCCTTCTTCATCTTCAACACCTTCTCCCTGTCGCCGTCGCCGTCACCGGCGCCATCTAGGATGTCCTCTGCCTCGTGCGACCTGCCGGTAAGGAATTCCAGAGAGCGCGGATTCTCCTCCGGCCAGTCGTTGCCCGCAGCGACCTGCTCTCCCGCTAGGGTCATTCCCAGTGAGCCTTCGATCGTCGCCAGCAGGGACTCCTCACGTTTGCCGGACTTGGGCGGCAGCGGCGGCGCCGAGTCGGGATGTGGGACCGACGACGACGACGCCCGCTTATCCACCGGCGTCGCCGACAGCGTGGCGCTCTTCGACGACAACTTCCTCTCAGCCGCCGAGTGACTCGGACCGAGCGTTGCAGACTTCTGCTGCGGCCCGTGCCGCGGCGGCACTGAAGGTGGCGCCGGCATCGAGTCGAGCGACCGCTCCCGGGGCTTCGTCCGCTCGCCGCCGCCGCCCCCTAGCTTCGCCTGCCGCATGGTGATGCAGTCGCTGCTCTTCTGGCGCGTGCTGCGGAACATGGACGCCTCGCCGTGCGAACCCTCATTCTGCAGCGACTCACTGCTCGTCTGCTTTGCGTGAAGCCACGATGGCTTCTCGCTAGATGGCGCTGTCCGTGCGGCGGCGTTGCCCGTGCCGGAGGTCGTCGTCGCGCGCGGCTTTGACGTGCTCGCCGCCATCTTTGAGTCGCCGGCCTGCGAGAAACCCTTCTCGCTTCTGCTGCTGTTCTCTCCTGCGTCAAGCGACCGGCCAACGCTTGCGAGCAACCCTTTTTTTGTCTTGGCATCCTGCTTCGCATGTTTCGCTTCAGGCGTCGACGGTCGACTGAGCCAAGCCCGCGCCATGGGACCACGGGCATCTCGTTTTGGGGAGCCCTGCGTGCTCACAGACATTAAAGAACCCGCCTCTGACTTAGCGGGAGTTTTCGTCGCAGTATTGGCACTCGCAAGAGGCTTTTGTTGTGCTGGAGTCACTCTGGTGGTGGTGGTTTTTGAAGCAGATGCTGCGGCTTTACTCCCCTGCTTCGCTGATATGTTGGCGCATGCTTTCGGTTCTTTTTTTGGCAATGCGGATGCTTTTGCATCCTTGCTGACGTCCTTCAGGACGGCGCCTGTCTTACCTGCATTCTCCTGCTTTCTGGCACGCGATCCTGAACTTTCAAAGTTCTTCCGTAGGTCACTAACGGAAGCGATCGACATCCTTGGACTCGGCTTTGCGTCGTTGGTCTCGCCGACTGGAGACTGCGAGCGAGATTTCACGAGAGAATGAGCAGGAGAGACGGGACGAGCGTTAGACTTCGAGACATCGCACGGTGGCGGCGGATTCTTCTTTATCACGGCACCGCCAAATCTTTTCGCAGGCTCTGTTGGCGAGGTCTTCTTAGGTAGAGCAGTCGTGGGGGGCCTCGAGTCGTGCGTCGTTTTCAGTTCGGCCGGCTCGAACTTGGTGGCATCTGCGCTGAGTTTTTCGATAGTACTGCGAATCAGAGCAGACTGTCGCCTCACACTGTGGTCTGTCTTGTTACTGGCAGCTGCGATAACTGCAGCACTGGCTGCGGCCGCCCTGCTGCTGCGTCTACTGGCTTCACCTAGCTCTTTTGGGACGCTAGTGTTTGACAACCTACCTGCGGTTACTGCGTTGCTACTCAGGCTCAGTGTCTTTTCCTGCTTGTGACTAGTTTGATCACAACTCACGGTGGAAGTCATCACCCTGGCGCTGAACTTTGGACTAGTGGATATGGCTCCCGTAGTGGACGACTGTGACTTATCACTCCGCACACTGGAGTGAGTCTTATTTGCATTGTTGTTGTTGCTTCCTAGCAGGCTGGCAGCTACCTTAGGACTAGATATGACATCGCTCTGGAGACACACACTTCCTACGGAAGCATGGGAGATGTCACTTTTGTGGGAGGCTGTGGGTGGCTTTGGAGGGGCTGCTTTAGGTCTTGCCATTGCTTTGCCACCACTGCTAAAAAAAATAACAAAATATTAGTCAAAAAAGTTAGCTACATGACCTAGCATAGACAGTCGTATATATACCCCTTTCTCTAGAAAGTTGTTAACAAGCTGTTCCCTGTCATTTGTATTTGTTATTGAAACCTCAATTTATGCAGAAGCACCAGAGACCCAAAGCATATATCACACTGAGTAGTATTACTGTAGTAATCACCAATCTAAAATAAGCTTCAACCTTCTTAGCCTAGCTCTAAAAAAAGCACGAGTGTGTAGCAGCGTGGGAGGCCACACGCTCATCCACGGTGCGTAATAACATTCGACCTAAACATTCCAGTCACCGAAGCTCTTACTGAATGGCAGGATGCAGGAAACTAGATCCATAGAAAACATGGCGTGTGGGTATGCAACGTTTCTGTGTTTGCTTGTGTTTTGGTTGCCCCACACCGCACAGCCACTTGCTGCATCACGCAGTACATTGATCAGAGATACAACGTAAAATAAAAGCGTTCGCTAGTATAAGCTGATCTACATGCAGAGAAGCCATCAACACGCCACCATGAGTGAGCCCGCATGGATCCTATTATAAGATACAAGGCACATTTGGTTCCATTTAGTAAAAACTCGAATGCATTAAGTATTGTGTTGACACCTAGGTTTCACCACTCTAACTGGTTACTAAAGACTTGCATGTTGCAAAAACATTATCATAAAAAAGTCTATAGTTTAGATTAACCTAACTAGCTATAATAAGCAAGCTGATCATACAAGTGTATGTAGATGCTTCATTTCTGTTCATATGCATCTGCTCTACGTTGTTTTTTAATACATGGAGTTTTCTAACACCCACCAAATGTATGCATCCCCCATCCTTATTGAAGTTAAACATTTACGAGTCCAATGTACACAAGTCCAGCCGTGTATTATGCAAGCACAGCATGCCATGTTTAGTTAGGCATGAGAACGCTTGTCGTAAATCATTGACAGCTGTACATGTCACACGTGGACTTTACAGCTCACCAGCCTCTCTAGGGCCTGGCTTTTTTTAGCTTGGTTCCACACATTGACTCTGCATAGATCTGTATCCAGATCTTTTTCTATTCTCCTTCTTCCTCGGTCTGTCAGTGTCTGTCTGTCTATCTCTCTGCCTGCCTGCCGGGCTGCCTGCCTGTCAGTCCCGCCGGCTGGATTTCCCTCGCTCTCTTTCCCACCCCTGATTCTATTGCAACCATGGGGTAGTACAGACTACCACAATGTCCCTACTGGTCAATACATTTTATGCGAAACAAGCAAAATGCAATCACATGCCTGGCAGCCCTCATATAAAAGCACATAATTTGCACTGCGTAACAGATCCCGTCCACATCTTTGAGTACATTGGGCTTACATTATTCTATTATTTTCACTTTCTTTTAACTCTGCAAGTTTGAGATGACACTCACTCTAATATTGTGAGAACAGACTGATAACTTCATTAAAAAAACATTTGCATAATTTATACCAAGAAAATTGCAGGTTCTTTTTTGTGGTTACGGAAAGTTTTCCTTCCGTATAATCTCAGATCATGATCTCAACCTAGCTCGATACGGCCTTTCACTAATCCCTCCAACACCGACTTTTGCTAATCGATCCAAACACAGCCACAAAACAGGAGCAGGTGGGCTGCGTGTACAAAAGTTACAGGGGGGTACGCCAGCAGTAGATGGGTCCACGCATGCACTGAGTCAGCTTCCCACTCACTCAAAATCGGCAGTCAAATTTCCTGTCAGTGCAGCTGGCTGCGGTCTGAACAGCAGTCATTATATAGCCAAGCGCGCGCGGCTGACAATCATTAGTGAGTCACAGCTACATTTCCCCCATCATCCTATATAGCCTGTGCTAGAGCATGAGTGCCAGGACTGCACTGTACACAGATTGCCCTCCGTGTACACACCACAGCGCACTAAAAATATGCTTTGAACAGTATAATAACTTTCGATTCGTATTAATTAATACTAACTATATTAGAAGGTGGGACGATACGGGTAATACACGATACGATCCGTATCAGGTTACATCTTTTACGATATGATACGTATTGCGATACTTTTGAGGAAAACTACCTAGAAGCTATACACTCTACCCGTACGCTACCAATCGTGTGAATGCTTACAAAGCAGTATCGTGGAGCTCTTAGCAAACAGCTGGTAGGTATTGAATGTACTCCAAATTGTGTGATGCTTCTTATGAATGAAACTATGATGACTATGATTTCTGATGAAACTATGCCACCGAGTCAAAGGTATCAAATACATACATCGTCGATGTTTGTATCGCGATACATCAATATATATCAAGAGTACATAATAGAGAATAATCTCTATTATGTACTCTTGATATATATATATATATATCACTGAATTGTCCACCTTTAATATGTACATGTATGCTATCAGAAGTAGATAATAGGGAAAAAATAAGTAGTTCCCTATTATCTACTTCTGATGCTATATGTTACTAGTACAGCCCATGTACAGCCCATTGAGTCTGTGTGCCAATTGATATGAATTATGTCAGCAAACATCATAGAGCATATATAATTTGACCACAGGGTTGGACCTTTAACCTATACATTTTGGATGTAATATTATTCAAATGAAATGATTGCCTTTCTGGTACAAGGCCACGAAGATTGTCTACAGGGCCATCTCTTACTAGTGTGCCACCTTCGTATAGCAGGGGTCGAAATAAGCGATGGTCCAATCTCCGATGATCCGGGGCCATCAGATTTTTTAAAGTCAATGGTCGGACGGACCATTGCATATTTTGGTCCCATTTTACGGTATATTTCATGCACGCCGCATTACATTTAGAGAACAATTTGAAATTTAGGAGGACCATCTAAAATTTAGGAGGACCATCTAAATTTCAAACTAGATGGTTCTGTGGACCATCTCTTTTTTTCTCCTTATTTCTACCCCTGTATAGTCACTGTCTGATACAAACTCGTTTATTTTAAATGTGTTAATGTTACGTTGGTGATACTCATATCCCTATGCTGTTAAAAATCATTGTAAACCTACAGTATATGTAACACTCTGTATATATATACAGAATTCACTAACCTCGCTCCTGACACAGAGCTGCGACTGCCAGGGTTTCTTGTGGCCAGTGGTGGCTGAGCTGGAAGCGGTGGTGGTGGTGCCATCGTACCTGAAAAAAATGGCTTGCGAACATAACATATACAGTATTAATACGAAGCAAATTTGGGCCCAAGGATAGAGAACATGGGTCCCCATAAAACCAATGTGCCTAAACCTAACCCTAATTCTAACCCTAACCCTAACCCTAACCATAACCCTAACCTATTATATTGATATAATATTATATTTACATTGCTGTAAATGACATTGGTTTTATTGGGACCCATGTTCTCTATCCTTGAACCCAAATTTGCTCTCATTTTACTACTAGAAAGTCAAGTGTCTGTGATCGATTCTACGTACTACTACTAGCTAGTACAGTAGTACTACTACTAGTACTAGGCCTATCACGTGTAATGACATCGGCTTCAGCATTCTACGGTGAGAAGCTGAATGATCCTCACCCCAATATAAATATCACTGTTATTAGACTTACATTACCAATTTCTGCGTTGTTTAGAAACTATAATCATCCTTAGACGTCTACTCAGAAGAGTTCCGTGCACTTACAGCGACCGATCTCTTCCAAGACGCAGCGATAACACACACACAACAGACACAGAAAATTTTCACATTTTCATGAATGTTGACAGCCCCATCCTTGTGTAGTTTCACGTGACGTAATGATTTTGTGTCGTGACGTCATTTTTGCGGCAAATTCGTCGTGGCGCTTAGATTATGCATATAATTATGCGCTGATTATGCCTCACAGCGAATGGCGAATAACATTATCATTGGCGATAAACTGATCTATATGTAAAGTTAAACTATATATATATATATTATATATGTGTGTGTGTGTGTGTGTGTGTGTGTGTGTGTGTGTGTGTGTGTGTGTGTGTGTGTGTAGTGTGTGTGTGTAGTCGTGTGTGTGTGTAGCCGATGTCTGTGCGTGCGTGCGTGCGCGTGCGTGCGTGTGTGTGTGGTGTGTGTGTGTGTGCGTGCGTGCGTGCATGCGTGCATATGCGTGTGCGCGGCGTGTGTGTGGCGTGCATCATAGAAATAATATAGATAACGCTATATATATATATATAATATATATATATTATATATTATATATATATCAGGAGTAGATAATAGGGAATACGAGAATAATTAATTCCCTATTATCTACTCCTGATATAATATATATATATTATAGGTTATCTATATTATTTCTATGGCGTGCATATGCGCGTGCGTGCGTGCGTGTGACAGTGTGTTCATATATATCGATCAGTGACTCGATCGTGCTCGTCGCTGATTTGCGTCAGAGTCCACCCACACACGGGCCACACACTATCACTTGCACACTTGAAAGTTGAAACAGGCACTTAATTGGGCTATTTCAATAATAAAATTATTTTAAATAAACATAAATTATATTTACCACCAAATGGTTATGTATTCTCTATCGACTAATAATATCAGGAGTGAATAATAGAGATTACTCAATAGAGATATTATCTATTATTCACTCCTGATAATATACTATAATTCCACATAAATGTTGTTCAAATGCTTTTCTGCAACACATATATACAATCTCGCCGCACGAACGCCACTGCACGAATTCACTGCATGAAGAGTGTGTGTTGCAGAGAACATTCGAATCTCATTTACGGAGAATTATTAATAGTATAGTATATAGAATTATAATAGGCAGGAGCCAGAGGAGGGGGGGTCAAGGGGTCCGGACCCCCCTTTTTACCACAAAAAAAACGAAAAAAAACACACACACGCACGCACGCACGCACGCGTGCGCCCACACACACACACACACACACAATTTTCTTATATTGTCTCCATAAAAAAATCTTGTTTAGCGCTAGTTTTTCTGATAAAGATTTACTTATATATATGTAAATTCGTTATAAAAACACGGCCTCCATGACATACCTGTGGTGTAGCACTCCTGTGAGTTTTTACCATAGATCTTGGTTTTACTGGACCAATCTGGGTTTCCGTGGCGTTCCTTTTAGGGGGGTTTCCCCAAAATATGGCAGCATTTTGAAAGCCCGCTATTTTAAATTTAGCATCCGTCACCCTGCCAACCTCGAGTAATACCCTGGTTTGGACAGTGGGTTTTCGTAAATTTCTATACTTTCACATTATAATTTAGCTGACATCAAGTTGTTTGCTAAAATCTTGTTTCATACACTGGCACTTGTTCAGCAGCAATTAAGAGAGAAGGAAATCTTTTTGTTTTATGTGTCTAACACTGCAATACGCTGTACTATAGCTTTGTATACAAAGGTAGAAAAGCTAGACACCGGGGGGGGGGTCACTAAAAATAATAGGCCCCCTAGTGCGAACTGCACATTGGAAGACCCTACCCCCTATTGCAGACACAATTGAAGAATACCACCCCGGGCCTATTGCATACACACTGAAAATATCCCACCCCCTATTGCATACGCAATGAAAGAGTCCTACCCGTGGTCCTACCCACTATTGCGAGGTCTTGCAGACAAGTAGAGGGCAAAGAGTGGAGGGAATACTTGCAACGCTTGTTGCTGTCAACAGAGTGTCAACTCGCAAATCAAGAAGAACGGAAGGAAAAGAGAGATTATTTATCACGTTATGAGAATTTATTTGTCACAGCTGAGGGGGGCCTACTGCGGGCGCGGTGCTTGACTTGAACAATCCCGAGGGCTTATTGCAGGATTAGCTTTTATTGTAAAGAGGGGCCTATTTGCTTCCGCATGGGCCCGCTTTAGAAGTTAAAAAACACCCCCCTAACTCGCAAAATTTGGAAAGCACAAAGGGTAATAACGGCATATATATTAGTGACCCCCCCCCCCCGGGAGCTTGACGGAAACATAACTAAAAAGACAAGAAAAACTTTCATTTCTTGGAGGCGATGTATTAGAAGGAAGAAGCAGATTGAGAAAGATCGAATGTTGAGAAGAATGATGAAAAGACATTGCGGAAGACACAAGCAACAAAATAGAATAGTTTTAGTCTGTACTGTTATAGTTTGTACTTGGCAAGTCACTGTCGACGACATTGTGTGTGTGCCTCCACGGCACAAGTCACCAAACTGCTACATATGGTATGTTTACCAACCAGAAGTACAATAACTATATATAGTTATGTTACATATAGCCACTACAGGTTGTATACTAGTCATAACACCTATCCGCGTTAACGTCAGGAATATATTTGACAATCACAATTGAATTATTTAACTTGTTTGTCAATGCCAATACGTTTATACAGCATATGCATCATTGTAACAATCTAGAAGAAATTATAAGTACAATGTATAAGATTGCGCTCCGTAATCGTACTGGTCCTACTATGACAAAACCTGTCATTTTAGTATTTCTACTGCCACCTACTAATCATTATTTGCAAAACAGAATCTATAGCATAAACAAGTGCTGTACTACCACACAATATATTATTCTAACATCTTACTACGTACTATTTTTATTATTCATTTGACAATGGTCAAATACAAATCACGATAACAAAGTAGTTGCAAACAACTGCTTTTATGTAATAACAAAAAGTATTGGTTCAGTGGTCCCCGCTTTATCGGGATAAGTCACTATCGAACCATAAAAATATCCTGATTAAAGCTGCTCCAGCTCCACGAAAATAGTATTTTAAAGAACTTTATGTTAGAAAGGCAGAAGCACATGGCATTTCAATAAAACCATTGCATCTATGCTTGAACTAATGTGAATTCATCACGCCTGTCAAGGAACACGTGAACAGTACAGAACAGATGCTTATAATTCATCCTAGAAATGGTAATTTTAGTTCTAAAAAATATTTTGTGTTTAGAATTCACTGAAAAGCTGGACTTGCTGTTAAGTTGAAGATCGTTTCACAATGTTTAGATATGAAGGAAGTTTGTTTGACAAAAAATATCCTATTTAACCAAGGTGTTGCACCCTTTATCTGATTAAAAAGTAAGATGCATCCAGGGATTGTTTTTTAAAGTAAAGTAAATTAAGTGACGTGCCTGTTGATCTGAAGTTCGATAATGCAGGGACCACTGTATAATGATGGAAATAGTATAAGTTATTGACTTGACCCATATTCACACTAATGTTAGGGCAATAAACACAGGATACGTATAAATTACTGTCTACGTTTCTTTGCCCTGGGTAATCGTACGGGTCTGAGGTAAGGATTGTCGATGCTTTCTGCACTAATGCTTCCAGTATCGCTAGCTTTCTCTTGAGTTTGCACCTCCAAGTCTTCAAAGTTTTGATCTTTTGACAGCAAAGCATTCAGGTATGGTTGTGCTGAGCGCTGACATGCAATGAGCGGGAAGGCAGTGGGGTCATCCATAAACAGACCGTGTACGTTTCCAGTTTTCGCAATAAACTTTGTCAGTGCTCTTTCAACATCTCTTTTCTGTGATGCAGCCTTCTCTCTCACCTCTTCGTATTCGGTTGACACCTGATGCGTCGTGGGAGTCTTTATGTAGCTGTGAGTGTCCGGAAACGGAGGAAGGTAGTCCGGAATATAAGCGGGATGTGGTAGTTTTTCTCCTGTTTGCAAGGCACGAGTTATAGGAGGCTGTACTGCATGCGCAGCTGCTGATATTACGTATCTACTCGCTCCCGGTCGTCTCAGGTATGCTGGCAGAGAATGTATACTCAATCCCATTTCAGTCATTGCTAAACTAACATCACCTAGGAAAGGTTCTGTTCTGCCAGCCAGCTCTGCATATGCCTTAGAAGATCGGCCCAACTCAACCAGAATGCTTTGCAGCATCTCAACAAGTGTTTCGATTACCCCAGTTCCTGCAGAATCGAATCCATTTTCAGATAATAATGCGGACACAACTGCAAACAGAACTCTCCGGCGACACTCAATCGGATCGACGAACGCATCCTTTATCGCTGATGCTACCTTAATGCCTGCCATTCTGATAACAACGCTGCTCTCTAGATCTGAATAAAAAAGAAATTCATGATCTTAGTAAACAAAATATCTCAGACTGATACAGTAAAACCTCGTTATACCGCCACCATCGGGACTTGGGAAATATTGGCATTATAACGAGGTACAGAAATTGCAGTCTAATATCACCACTAAATAGCCCCCAGTTGCTAAAAATCCAATAAAAATAGATGATATATGTTTATATTTTATACAAAGTTTTAATGACAAATAAAAAACATTTCTTTGTTTTATAACTGAATTACGATTAAAATAAAAATATAGTTTCATGTTTGTTTCCGTGTTTTCTTTAGTACGGAGTTCAGCACAGGCTTTCATTTTTAAGGGGCGCGATCGCGCTCGCGCTCCACCGCGCACCATAAATTGCGCCATGGTGCGCGCATCATCGCGCCTCATAAAAGTGGTTGAAATCGCGCACCAAAAGTCTGTGTATTATGTTGAAATAGTGCTCCATTTTACCGGGATGAGAATCTTCCGCGGATCTCACAGTCCCAGGGTCGATTTTGTGAAACGTCTAAATCCGTTGAGAGAAAATTTTAGGGGGGTTAGAATGTACAAATTTTCATTTTATGTACAGTCCAACAGCCTACTAACAGTGTAACGTTGCTTTTAACGCTAGTGTGTTGA
>NW_014578130.1:67122-71535 GCF_000485595.1 Priapulus caudatus
CTGGCTTTCTTGAAAACAACATTCTCCTTTTCCTCGAAAAAATTCTTTTCCTTTGTTACTCTCTTCTGTGTGTCCTTCTCTGTGTCCCCCTTCTGTGTATCCTTCTCGCTCTCCTGGTGTTTGTCCTTCTCAGCCTCCGTCTGTTTGTCCTCGGTCTTTTCCTCAGTTGCGACGTCATTCTCCCCCTGAACAAACACAGTAGATGGTAGAAACTGGCTCCGGTCAACAGCCGACTTGTTTAGAGGGTATATTCCTGCCTTCCGAAAGGAGCTCTGTAGGTTTTCGGCGGACAAGGCACGGGTGTAGGACCGGCAAGCAAGGTCGCAGATGCTGAATCTGGAGATAGATGAAGATGAGTGGGAACGCATGAATTTATGACACTCATTCTGATAAATTCTCTGGAATGGGCCAAAACAACCAACATCAAGAGGCTGGAGCACATGACTTGTGTGTGCAGGCAATACAAATAAAATCAAATTCTGTTCCTTGGCCCATTCAATGAGACTTAGAGAAATGTGAGATTTGTGCCCATCATACAGTAGCAGCACTGGTTCCTCCGGAGATCGGACCTGAACAAACTTCAGGAAGTGTTCATCCAAGTATTTCTGGAAAATCACAGAATTGGACCAGCCCGAGTCTGAAACAGTACCATCAGCTCCTGGTGTCTTGCCCTCCATCAACTCGTCACGCATGCGCTTGCCAGGGAAAATGAAGTAGGGCGGTATGCTCTGGCCAACTGCATTTCCACATCCTAGAACAGTTACTGTGGTTCGGTTTCCCGAGGTGACAGCACATGGTACAGTTCCAGCGGCAGTGACAATATTGGGTGGTTTATGATCCATCGAAAGGCCCTTCTCATCAACATTATAAATTCTCTCAGGCTTCTCAGTGAGATTGTACTTCAAAATAATATCCTCCAAAGTATCAAAATACTGACTCACACAGTCCTCCGATGTTGCACGTGCTCTCTGAAGTGCCAGCCCTCTTGGTTTCTTGAGGTCCAATTCCGGCCATCTGTTCATGAAATTGTAGAACCATTGAAAGCTGAGAGGATGCTCTTTATCACGTTTTCCCAAATCATATGCATAATCACTGGCAATGTTCAAAACCTCAGCCCGACTATATCCATAACCCACGCTGGCCAAAACTTTCAGGTGGTCAACAAGTCGGACCTCTTCCTCTTGTGTGAACAGTGGCGGTGGTCCAGATGCAGTGGTATCAATATCCACTCTGCCTTTAACCCTGTCACGCAATGTGGACTCTGGTACGCCAAAGATCCTCGCAGCTCTTTTAATAGCCATTCCGTCTTCAATGATGCTGCGGTAAGCCTTTGTCACAGTATCAGGTGAATATCTTGTCCGATAACTTGGTGGTGGTTTTGACTGGAATGAAAACCTTTTTTTTATTCATTTGCCTCAGAATGTTTTTTTTTTCAATTTAACATTTAGTATTTAGTTATTTATCAATTATCATTCATCTATTTATTATTTAATTATTTATTTTGCATTGAGCATTTATTGATCATCTAGTAATTATTTATTTTATGTATAGAAATTGGTATTTTGCGTCTACAGGCACCTACATGTAAATGGTATGCTTGTTTCATTCATCGACGTTATGTGTATTTTGTATAAGAAATCGTTTCGGTTCATTGCCATTTCGTATTTTTTGGTTACCCGGGCAATTCATTTCGAACACGTAACCGGAAGCGTCTATGGATACCGAAATGATTGGCGTTTAGAGTGAATTTTTCCGAGCCGTATTTCTTTTTCTGCAGACTTTTTATAAATGGACAAAAATGGACTTAGTGGGCAGGGGGTATTTATGTATCTTTTGGCAAAACATCAGTAAAATCTTACTTTTTTCAACTTGATACGAAGCATTTTCGTTCAGATAGTCGTGACTGTGTCTTGTCTGTCAAATCTCCCGAGTTGTGACGTCACCATCCAAAAATCTCTCGTGACATTCCATTTTCAAGATGGGGCGCGGAAACAGATGAGCGCGGAATAACATGACGGTAATGATAGTAGTAGTAGGCCTAGGCGGCCCAACGTCCTGCTTACCAGATTCAAAGGGATGATGCACAAAATTAATGTTACATGCCCACTATTATTATAGCCCAATCGGAAAACCCATTCGACTCTTCCCGTCATGCCTAGAAAACAGTATAGCGCTATCTATGAGCGCTATTCTCTGAATGGTCCGAGGGTACCCGAATGATTATGGTGGAGCCATGCTAAAAAGCGCCACCTATTGGACAAAAATACTACTATTATACCACTAAAAATTATGTTATGTCACTTATGTGTATTTTTATTATATGATTCATTATTAATTACACTATTAATTACTAATTACTAATTACACTATTGTTTATTAAGTACACTATTAATTACTAATTACAATTTTTAGTGGAGCTCTCCATCATGCCTCTTAAGGGTGTGATTTTTTAATGGAGCTCTCCATCATGCCTCTTAAGGGTGTGATTATGGAGCGTGAAAAGTCCCCCTATGGTGTTCTAGGGGCGTCATTAGTATCCTCCTGTACTTTTCAAATCTGAAAGCCTGTCAGCACATGTACATGTACATTTAAATTTGCGTACAGTATTTTGATAGGCCAAGGTTCAATCTTTCTTAAAAGTAATTGACTTCTGTTTAGAACATTTCGAAATAAGTGAATCCATGCAAGATCGTAGGAGGGACACGGCAGAAATGTCACGTTCGGTAGAATATGTGTTCGACTCAAAATATCGCAATACAGGCTGAATTTCCCTCTGAGCATCAAGTGATGGGGGCGGAATCTCTACCGCTAATATACTGCTAAATACTACTGTTATTACATAGGACTCGCGTGGATGTGCTGTGTATGTTACCATAGAAACTGAACAACCGTAACCGACCAACACGTACTCGATGGCGGTATAACAAGTGTATTTTCAATGCATTTATATAGGATTGTACATAGCCATAATGCTGGCGGTTGGCGATTAACGAGGGGCAGTATTACGAGGTTAAATTACCTACAAATAGACACAAATGATCTATACATTGGGATTTCCTGGCGATAAGTGAGATTGGCGGTATTATGAAAGGCAGTATAACGAGGTTTTACTGTATATCGCAACATCTGGGATTACGAAATGCGATAGCCACACATGAGTCTATCTCTTTGTTGATAGCAGGTTTACGTTATCGCATAGATCTATTAGTAGTATTAGCACATAGAACATAGGGCTATAGAACATTCTATTACGAATGCTAGGGACCAACTTATTCACGGGTTAATACTCACGGCTATAAAACGTCTGTGGTAGGCAATTAATGCCTCTTATCCGAAGTGAATATGTCTTAATTTACATCAGCTACTCAAATTTAACCTCTAACTATCGTTGAAATGGTCTGCTTGCGGTATTTCTTGTGAACGAACATTATTTACGAACTTCAAACGGGCATTTTTGGTGGCGCTGCAGCAGCGCCAGTCATCGGGTTGGTCCCTAGCATTCGTAATAGAATTTAATATAGCCCTGCAGCAACTTTACGCGGGCTATAGTACTAGAGCTACGTGATACCTAGCTCCAAGAAACGGTCTTGCTAGGATTAGAAGACCTAGTGTAGACAATCAGTCGACAATCAGCCTGTATAGACAGTCAGTCGCACAGCCTCGTCGGGCTAGGTAACACCTAGCTCTAGAACTATAGCCCTTCGCTCTGCCGTAAGCCTCCTGCGGCAGAGTGAAGGGCTATATAGTTCTAGAGTTAGGTGACACCTGACATTTGACAACACTACACTCAGACACTCATGCCACTCAACACTCAGACGCTCGACAGACACTCAGACACTTAGCAGACTGTCAGACACTCAACAGACACTCCGACATTCAACACTCGTGTCCGAAGCTGGTAATTTCGACCCAAAAAGTTTTACTAATTTTGACCCATTTTGGTAATCTCGACCCACCAGGCTAAGAAAGGGTGGCACTTAAAGGGATCGTTTACTCTAGGTTCTAGGGTTATTTTCAGTTAATTTAGGTTAAAATTATGCTACATAAAAAGTTTCATGGTTCAATCACCATTAGAAATATTATTAAAAAATGTTTTAAAACTAACGACTACAGTTTGATTACAACGACGGTGGGGCCACTCAAAGCGCACGATCTGATGAATTGCGCAAAACCACTTTTCATCCAAGGGATACAGACCGAGGGTGTTTCTTATTTATTAATTTAAAAGCAAAAGGATTGTAATATCTTATAAACGACATATAGTTTCAGTTATAATATGGATAAATTTGCCCTAAAATGAATATCGTTCGGTTAAATAGCATTAATGGTATAGGTAATCATATAGGTATAAATATAATTGCACTTTTGTGATAAGCCCTCGGTCTGTAACGTGCAAAATAAATTGTCAAATAC
>NW_014578130.1:76453-91750 GCF_000485595.1 Priapulus caudatus
AATTACTAATTGCACGATTAATTACTAATTACTAATTACACTATTGTTTATTAAGTACACTATTAATTACTAATTACACTATTAATTATTAATTACTAATTACACTATTGTTTATTAATTACACTATTAATTACTAATTACACTATTAATTATTAATTACTAATTACACTATTGTTTATTAAGTACACTATTAATTACTAATTACACTATTAATTACTAATTACTAATTACACTATTGTTTATTAAGTACACTATTAATTACTAATTACTAATTACATTATTGTTTATTAAGTACACTATTAATTACCAATTACACTATTAATTACTAATTACTAATTACACTATTAATTACGAGAGAGAAAAAGGAAGCCGTGATGGTTAGAGGGAGAAATTAAGGAAGCTGTGATGGTTAGAGGGAGAGAGGAAGGGGGAAGCCGCGACATGCCTGAGAGAGGAAGGGGGAAGCCGCGACATGCCTGAGAGAGGAAGGGAGAAGCCGTAATGGTTAGAGGGAGAGAGGAAGCTGTGATGGTTAGAGGATGAGAGGAAGCTGTGATGGTTAGAGGGAGAGAGAAAGCCGTGATGGTTAGAGGGAGAGAGAAAGCCGTGATGGTTAGAGGGAGAGAGGAAGCCGTGATGGTTAGAGCGAGAGAGGAAGTCGTGATGGTTAGAGGGAGAGAGGAAGCTGTATGTACTATGTAGCCAATATGACCAGTATATTTTGGGTAAAAATGCTTCAATTTATAATGGAGAACAAATGCTCCTTGCAGTAGCTTGATATAAGAATAAATCCCACTGCTTCTCTTTCCTAATAATAGGGTTCATATATGCTTATAACACGCATAACAATAGTAAAAATTATAACACTCAATAGCTACATAGCGATATTAGGGTCCTACATTATTGATACCTGTCCTATATGACATGCAGCTGTAAGACCAACCTCTATCAAATGAATGAAGGAATATTTTGTTTCAATTCGAATTTTAATTTAGGGAGTGCATGCCCTCCAGTAACTTCACATATACCGTCGACGTGATCACTCCTAATCTCTCATTATGTTATTAATAATAAGACTGTAGCCTGAGCAAATTCCTTGGGGTGGGGGAGGGGCAAAACAAACTTTTGTGCTTTGGCAGAGTAGTGGCAACGGCGGATTGGCGGCAGCTCCCAGAGCAGAGTGTGACAGGGGTAGGTCTGGGATGAGGAATTCACGAATAAATACCCTATGAACCTCGCATATTTTAGGGTTATTTACATGATTTATTTGACTTCATTACATAACCTAGGGGACTGATCCCTCCCCCCCCCCAAGAAGCTACAGTCCTAGCTGGTGTTAGTTAACTAATGCTGTCTGCGCGTGTGTCTGTGCGCGCGTGCGTCTGTGCGCGGGTTCGGTAAACATAGAGATGCAAATAGAATGTATCTTAAAATTTTAAAAAGAATGTAACTGATTTTATTTACACCACAAAAACATTACATATAGTGCCCACGGACAAACAAGTATGATCATAAAGCTAAAAAATATACGTACAACCATAATTATTCTACTCAGACTCAAATCGAATTAATCATAAGCACAACATTTTGTCACAGAGCGAATGAAATAATTGTACAATTATGGTCATAGTAACAGGGGCGAAAACCAAATTCCCTTTAGAACATACACAGGTAGTGCACCCGAGATAGGACCTACGTACTCTCTTTGCCGACTTCCCGACATAAAAACGAATGGTTACTATATAATGTTAACTATAAGTGGTTAAATTGACCCCTACGAATAAATTCAGTTTAGTACTGTGTTACTGTTTATTATCAATCAGCATTAAACGAAATATGTATAGCACATACAAAGTAAACTCTTACTAAAACAGAATCCAAATACCTCGAGCCATGGAACCATATACGTGATAGTTTCCTAATATCCATGTAAACTTGTCCTCCACTCCACGTAAAGGTTTTCCTAACAACAACTGAACCCGATTAGTTCTCACCAGGAGTAAATATGGCATGGATCTAACGTCCACGAACAGTTCTGTGACTGAAATGGATCGTGCTAAACGACGGATTCTCATTTGTCTTTATTAAGATCACTATAGATAAATAGACTATATCCTTACATTAACTAATCGTGTAAGAGTTAAGCATGGAAATCATCAATTCAGTCAAGGAATGGTATAGTAAAATCCTATATAAATATTATATTATCAAGAGCGCATTAACCCGCTCTTGATATTATGGTAAATAAATTCCTGGTAAATATTTTGTAGTACGATGTCATATCTAGAATGAGTAATGCTAGAGCACTTATGAAGGGGGTCAACAAAGCACAGCGCCGTAGTTAGTTCATTGAGCTACACATCTTATCAATTACATGTAGATGAGACTGTTATGAAAACCCCCGCCATAGTGGTACCGAGGAACAATAGGTTTATTAAACGTACCTAATACTGTAATAGAGAAATTACACGATAACATGGTGATTCATTAAGGACTCTACTGTTTATAGAGCTTAACATAATTCCTTATCGTCACACTACTTTCTATTCATGATGCATTACAATTTCGATTTCTCATTAAAAACCGTGATTTTCAGGTGAACATCTACCTCAAAAATGTCACTACACGTGTAGCTCACATAGTATAACATGAACTTTAATTTGAAAAAAGGAAATGTACAATATTGTGTGATTGAATAATTTCATCGGATCTCTATAGTTCACATAAAAATAAGTTTATCTCAGTTAGATCCATAATAACTGAGATAAACTTTGTTTTATGTACACAATTACACGTGCATACATGTACGTGTGTGCACACACTTCCCAGTAACAGCTTTAAAGACTTGTATGAGAAGAGACAGCATAGTCTGGATATCTACTGCGCTACCAGTTCGTTGCGTACAGCTAAAATACAATTAAGATATACATATACAAATTTGGCAGCTTGGAAGGTCCTATAAGTAGGTTATATATACTATTGGCAACCTTCCAAGAAGATTACCTCTTTTTATGGCAGTTTACGGTCTTCCACCTGTGTAATGGTTGATTCATTCATTTGCACTTTGAAGGCATTATTAAACATTACCATGAATATATCTATAGTATTGACTATAGATATATTTGATCCAAACGAGCTACAGAATCTAGCAGTTTTATGAGCAATAGATTCTATCCATCTACATCTATACTGTCAAACACACACATACAGTTTTCCCAAAGAACACAAATTGCTCACAAGTTTGCATTTCAAGTGCATTTCAACAGTTTTAATAACAGTATTTACATCCCAGGTTACAATAACACCCAACCACATTGAATCCTTGGTAAGCACCTCAATTCATCTCAAATTATATAATACTTTGTTACTCCAAGAAGATTGAACTCCCAAATTGCACCCAAAATATAGACTAAAATTGTACCCAACAAGCTAATGCTTTATGTTTTGTTACTTAAATACACTAACTAAGATTATTGTTTGTGATTTCTAATCTGCTTGGATATTTTCTCCTGGTGAATGCTGGCAATATAATTGCAGGGTTACAACAAACATACCAATTTTGTAGTGCAAATATTAGAGGTGTCACGATACACTCGGGTCACGATACGTAGTTCACGATACGATACGTATTGCGATACATTGCTTGTAATTCCTGATATACGTAACGCTGAGACGGACTTCATAAAATAAAAGATTTAAAAGGAATTACATGTTCTTTATTAAAAATAGTTTAGCTTGCCTTATTCACTGTTCAACAGTTTAACCGTGTAGTTTGTATCAGTACAAGGACACTGCGTATCGATTATCGTATCGTGGGCCTCTGTATCGTGATTCACCGATGTATCGATGAATTGTTACACCCCCTAGTAAATATGATTTACGACAAACAACTGTGTCTGTACAGACTAGAAGAACCACCATCACTGAGTGGGAATCACAGGCAAACTAATGATATCATAGTCGTCTTACATGGAATATCAAAAAATGCTCAGTTTTGCAGCAAAATGATATTTCATGTGTATATACACCTTCTTAGTTGTGTAGACTTGGATGGAAGCAAGCTGACAGTGTTGTAAGTAGCATCAGTGTTTGAGGATTATGTACAGCCTTGGGAAGCCAACACACCATCAAACCTTATCATCTGAAACACAAATCAATTGAGAGATTCATCAACCATACGTAAACAAATATTCATAGATGTACGTGTACGCCCACATGCATGTACACTATATATATCAAGAGTAGATAATAACACATTATGTTATTATCTACTCTTGATATATATCAGGAGCTAATAATGACAAATTATTGTATCCCCCGAACGAAGTTCGTGGGGATACTATGGATTTGGCATCGTCGCGCCGCCGCCGCCGCCGCCGCCGCAGAGATTTCCTTGTGAGCGCTCTACCGGCTGCAGTTCTTCTCGGATCATCTTCAAATTTTGAATGAAGATGCGTTATCGTAAAAAACCCGCGACCGTGCTGCCACCCTGAAAAAGTTGCGTATTTGCATTTTTATTTTGCAGGTAAATGACCGAGGGCTAATCACAAAAGTGCAATTATATTTATACCCAAATGCTATTTAACCGAACGATACCGGTATTCATTTTAGGGCAAATTTATCCATATTATAACTGAAACTATATGTCGTTTATAAGATATTACATTCCTTTTGCTTTTAAATGAATAAATAAGAAATACCCTCGGTCTGTAGCCCTTGCCCTTGGCTGGAAAGTGGTTTTGCGCAACTTCTCAGACCGTGCGCTTTGAGTGGCGCTGTTGTGCCCAAACTTGGAATCTTGCACAAACTTGGAATTTCAGCGCATCTGCAGTTTGGGCAACCAATCTTGAGATTGGGCAAACAGAGGTAAACAGGGCTTGCACACACATATGAGTATTCGGATTTCAAATGTTATATCATAACTATAAGGTCGTATACCTTCTTTCCTCAATGTGTTTGGCACCTTTGTATAAATATTAAATAATTATAATAAATGATTGGATAAATATGAGATAAATCTCTTCCTAGTTTGCACCACGCACGCCACACACTCGCTATGAGCCTTGGCTATGAGCAGTTGTTGAATCACCGACTGTTTTCAGTTTGCCCAATCTTGAGATTGTTCAGCCAAACTAGGGAATCCGCAGTTTGGGCAGCACAATCGCTGCACAATCTCGAGATTTTGCAGATTCCAAGTTTGGGTACGACAGCGCCACCGTCGTTGTAATCAAACTGTACGGTAGTCGTTAGTTTTAAAACATTAAAAAAAAATATTTCTAATGGTGATTGAACCATGAAACTTTTTATGCAGCGCAATTATAACCTAAATTAGCTGAAAATAACCCTAGAACCTAGGGGCTACTGTTCCTTTGAGTCTATAACTTATAAGTATAACTAAGTATAAGTATAAGACTATATGGTGCAAATACACTTTATGACGTCCAGTATGGCGGCGCAGTATGGGGGCGCCTAACCCTAACCCTAACCCTAACAACTGTTATTGTTAGGGTTAGGGTTAGGTTTAGGGTTAGGGTTAGGGTTAGGGTTAGAATTAGGGTTAGGGTTAGGGTTAGGGTTAGGGTTAGGCGCCCCCATACTGCGCCGCCATACTGGACGTCATAAAGTGTATTTGCACCGACTATATAGTCTATAGCCTAGCCCGCGTACACGGTACAGTTGCCTGCTAGTGCTAACGATGAATCATGAAAGACGAAGTATGTGGATGAAATTGCGTTTTCTCACATCAAGCAGCCGAACATTCCCTTTCTAGTAGGGCCTACTATCCTTGCCTTATGGGTTTTCGCGCCCCTAAGGATATATTCACTCCTCCCGTAATACACACGAGACATACTAAATATTTATTCAGTACATAGACAGTACTTCGATAGGTGAATGTTTTGCAGACACGAAAAATATCGTGAGCTTTTCCGACAACCTGACTTACCTTCAAACATGACCGCGATCGGCCAGGCCGGATTTCCGCTACGTCATCAGTTTCCGCGCCCCCATGGCAAATATAATTTCCGCAATGGAAACAAATAGTTTGACAACGAAACGAAACTGTCACATAACAAGGTTAAACGCACTGACAAAAAACAATAATTTTTATGATACAAATAATGAAATTTATGACAATAACATACGGAAATACAACAATGCAAGCTAGGTATACATATATAATATATACTATACATCAACACATTTATGAACAAAATCATTGAAAACATTGAAAGGGAGCAAATACTTTTCAGGTGTATACTCAGTAGAGAAAAAAACAGTATCATATCCCTAACATATTAATCAGGTAATCAGGACAGTTTGATGGAAAAAAGAATCTTCCAAGAAAAATGTATAACTTTAATGTATGTACATTATATTTACACTCATTAAATTATGTATTATATTATATATTATTATATTATATTATATATAATATATTATATATTATTATTATATTATATTATTATTATTATATATATGTATTATATTATATATTATTATATTATATTATTATAATATATTATTATATTATATTATATTATATATTATATATTATTATATTTTATTATATATATATATGCATATATATGCATTATATTATATATAAATATACATAATTGCACTGGAAAGAGATTTTTTGCCCCCCCCTCCCCCTCAAATGTAAGCAATTTATTGTTTACAGGGGATTCCATGGCAGGGACAGAAGAATTTGTCATGGCGACGCAGAACTGACACGTCACAGCAGTATTTCAGGTGCACCCAGTGCTGACATTCCTCGATGTCACACAGTCCCCATTTGGTGAAGACAACAGACACACATCTTGATAATTCTTTCGGTTGGAATTTTTTGCAGACACAACATTTCTCATCGTCGTCCACGTCACTCGGGCTGTCACTGTCGTCCTCGCTGCTGTAAACGTGTATATGGTCACCGGATGGGCCTGGTTTATCACCAGATGGGCCTGGTCTGTCGCCGGATGGGCCTGGTCTGTCACCGGATGGGCCTGGTCTGTCACCGCAGGGGCCTGGTCTGTCACTGGATGGGCCTGGTCTGTCACTGGATGGGCCTGGTCTGTCACTGGATGGGCCTGGTCTGTCACTGGATGGGCCTGGTCTGTCACTGGATGGGCCTGGTCCTGCTTTGTTCTTCATTTTTTGTGGCTGCTTTTCTTGCTTTTTTTGCTGACTTTGGCAGACTTCAAAGGGGCGGGACGTGACTTTTTTGATTTGCTGACCCTCTGCTGGTGTTCCTCAATTTTCTTGGTGATGTCAGTCTCAGTAATGGGTTGTCCAGCAACAATAGTACTGAGGTATGCCCTTTTTACAACATGCCTGGCTTTCTTTAAAACAACATTCTCCTTTTCCTCGAAAAAATTCTTTTCCTTTGTTACTCTCTTCTGTGTGTCCTTCTCTGTCTCTCCTTTCTCTGTGTCTTTCTCTGTGTCCCCCTTCTGTGTATCCTTCTCGCTCTCCTGGTGTTTGTCCTTCTCAGCCTCCGTCTGTTTGTCCTCGGTCTTTTCCTCAGTTGCGACATCATTCTCCCCCTGAACAAACACTGTAGATGGTAGAAACTGGCTCCGGTCAACAGCCGACTTGTTTAGAGGGTATATTCCTGCCTTCCGAAAGGAGCTCTGTAGGTTTTCGGCGGACAAGGCACGGGTGTAGGACCGGCAAGCAAGGTCGCAGATGCTGAATCTGGAGATAGATGAAGATGAGTGGGAACGCATGAATTTATGACACTCATTCTGATAAATTCTCTGGAATGGGCCAAAACAACCAACATCAAGAGGCCGGAGCACATGACTTGTGTATGCAGGCAATACAAATAAAATCAAATTCTGTTCCTTGGCCCATTCAATGAGACTTAGAGAAATGTGAGATTTGTGCCCATCACACAGTAGCAGCACTGGTTCCTCCGGAGATCGGACCTGAACAAACTCCAGGAGTGTTCATCCAGTATTTCTGGAAATCACAGAATTGGACCAGCCCGAGTCTGAAACAGTACCATCAGCTCGCTGGTGTCTTGCCCTCCATCAACTCGTCATGCATGCGCTTGCCAGGGAAAATGAAGTAGGGCGGTATGCTCTGGCCAACTGCATTTCACATCCTAGAACAGTTACTGTGGTTCGGTTTCCCGAGGTGACAGCACATGGTACAGTCAGCGGCAGTGACAATATTGGGTGGTTTATGATCCATCGAAAGGCCCTTCTCATCAACATTATAAATTCTCTCAGGCTTCTCAGTGAGATTGTACTTCAAAATAATATCCTCCAAAGTATCAAAATACTGACTCACACAGTCCTCCGATGTTGCACGTGCTCTCTGAAGTGCCAGCTCTCTTGGTTTCTTGAGGTCCAATTCCGGCCATCTGTTCATGAAATTGTAGAACCATTGAAAGCTGAGAGGATGCTCTTTATCACGTTTTCCCAAATCATATGCATAATCACTGGCAATGTTCAAAACCTCAGCCCGACTATATCCATAACCCACGCTTGTAACAATATATAGCGCTCATGCGTAGCGTTGACTCTGGCTAAGTTAGAGGATCCGTTATATGGAAACAATAGAACATGTCTCGGGCGTTGGTAATAAATGGAGTTTACAGTTAGTTTCACTCTCACTCTTATCTGCTATTATGTCTGTGCATAATTACACTACTCATCAAACTAAAGATTTGAACATGGTGTCAGAAGTGCCTGAACTGTGAACAGTCACAGTGGAAGCTTGACTGTACAGTTCCGTACGAACTTCACTGAAAGTTCCGAAGTGGCTCCGACTGGCGGACAGCCTGTGGCGTGAGTTGCCTGAAAAAGGACTACAGTAGACTGTGTGGCAAGTACTGCTAGGCTATGGCTCTTGCAAGCGTCTCCTCACACCTCAGAAGTTAGAATTTAATTCTAAGAGCCGGGGCCCAGTCTTCGCGCGAATGACTGGAAGAAGTGGAGCGGAAAGAGTTTGTATGATATGCTGGCTAGCACTCAAAGAACACGGAGAGAGTTTGAGAAAATTAAAAACGCTGAATACCTGATAGGCCTGAAGTCGCGAAATTTACCACGACACAGGATGGGAGCAGGCAGGAGGAAGACAGAACGATAGAAATTGTTTCTCGACCAATGTTGACACACTACTGTCAACCGAAGAAAACGAGGAGCTAATAGAGCGTTTCAAGTTTAATATTGGCGTGTACAAGGTGACGAAACACTCATTTATATTATATAAACAAATTTATCAACCATTGTGAAGAGCTGTGCTCAACAGTGTCAACTTTGGGGATCTAGCTGACTCGTTAGTTGCGAGATAAAACTGGTATGGGCAGTGTAAAAGACCAGCATCTGAGAGAAGGCTATTGGAACTCCTGAGCTAACACTGTGATAAAACTATTGACGCTTAGCTAGAGCAGGTCAGAGCTCGCACGAGAACAAAATGTAACAGTTTAGTGAGGTGGCAGCCTGCAGAGGCAGAAGCTACACGAAAGTGCGGTATTACACAAAGCGAAGGTGTACGCGTATGTCCAGACTACAAAGGTAGAAGAGGGACACCGCTCACCAAGGGCAAGAAAACCAAACGCTAGAGAATGTTTGTACTGTGGCAAGGACACCATGCTACTGAAACGAGAGCTATGTCCTGCGTATGCACAAATCTGCAGAAAATGGCCACAAACCGGCAACCCATCGAGGCAAAATGTGAAAGTCTGCACAAGGGGAGAAACGCAGCCTCGCTGGAATAGTAAAGGTGGCTGAGAGCAGCATATCAACGTTAGTCACGGATGATTACGATGTGGAGAATTATCATGAGGCTCTGTGTTTTCATGACAACCTCGCAAAGATCACCCCGAAACCTGTAATTCTGTGGCGGCGCTCAGGAGAAATGCTTTGGCAGCCTTGACGTGGTGGTCGACGGCTGTAACTTTCAATGTGGACAGTGGTGGCAACGTGTATATTTATACCGAAGGACTTGGTACCACGAATCAGCAGAAATGAGACTACAAGAACATCCTTAAAATGTTTCAACAGGACACTGTTTACTCCAAGGGAAATGTTTACTAGAGATACATAACCCGTCAAGAATGCGATCAGTACACAAGCAGACTTTGTGGTGGTGAATGAAAAAGTGCACACCTCTGATCGGGAACGCGTTGATTACAGTAATATGAACCTTGGTTACAATACAGGCGCATGCAAACATTCTAGTGTAAGAGCAATTGTACCTGAACACTCAACGTTCGTCAGACACTTGTCAAAGGCGAGTTTGCAGGCTTATCTTCCAAGGGTAGGCGGGAAGATTTAAAGGGACATACCACCTGAGTGTCGACGCCTGATGTAATTCCGTTCGTACATCCTGCCTAGGAAGCGTCCCTATTGGCGATAAAGGATCGGGCTGAAGGATGAAGCTGGACAAGGCTTGAGAGCATGGAGTCATAGCTCGCTGTGACCGAACGCTACTGGCATGGGTGTCAAGTATGGTGCAGCGGTAGTGAAACCGGGAAGCTACCGTATTTTTGCATAGACCCTAAAGACGCTGAAGCAAGGCACTAAAGAGAAAGTCACTATCGCTCTGCCGACTAATCGAGGAGATCTTGCGAGCGGCTACACAATGCCAAAGTGTTCAGCGTATTGGACGCAAAGAATTGGGTTTGGCAGCGTAGAACAAAGCTAGAATAAAGAGAGCTCGCTACTCCACGTGAACATTTAACACTCCATTTCGGGAGATATCGCTGGCTTCGGTTGCCGTTCGGTATTTCATCAGCACCAGAAGAATACCCGCGAAGGGCAGGAGCAGGCTGTTGAGGGTCTGCCTGGCGTGCACAGTATTGTGGAGCCGACATCTTGGCTAACTGGGCGAAGGAGCTCTGAGAAGGAGCCATCGGCCGATCATGACGTTAAACTGAGGAATTTCTACTGAAAGGTGTCTACGATTGGGTTGAAGCTCAATAAGGGCAAACTCCCAGACTTCGAGCAGAAAGAAGTTCGGCTTCAGTCGGTCAGCCTAATCACAGCTAAAGGCTCAAGCAGATCTCGGCGAAAGTTGAAAAGCAGTCACAGAGATGCGCGGAACCGAAGATGTGCTGGCGGTGCGTCGATTCATTGGGATTTGTGACGTCCTGAGTACGTTCTTACCTGGAACTGGAGTGAGCCAGTGGTGAACCACTAAGGAAGCCTGACACAGAAGACAATGGAGTGGGCTGGGCTGGAAAGCACACTCAAATGCGGTGCGCGCGAGAATAAAACGACTGGTGACTCGCACCAGTACTGCGTTACTTTAATGCAAAGGAAGAAGTGACTCTACAATGTGATGCATCGGAAATAAAGGACTGGGGAAGCCGCTCTCCATTCAAATGGTCACTGCGTTGCATTCGCAAGTGGCGAGCACTGCAACAGATGTAGAAACGGGCTATGCGCAAATAGAGAAAGAACTCCTATGCAGTGGTGTTCGGACTGCGGGAGAGATTCACCAGCTACCAACGTACGGTCAGGCAGGTCCGTCCAAGTGATCACAAACTGCTGCGAAATGTCGCTAAAGAAGTCCTCTTCACTCGCGCTCCGAAGCGTTTAAGCAGCGAATGCTGCTACCGTTTACAGAGGTAGCAGCGTACACAGTATAGTATCACCTGAAAGTCAATGTACCTAGGCGGACACTGCTCAGTCCGCATTCCTGGTAGACAAAGATGCTCAACATGGAAGGATCAGAAGTCTCTGACTACAGCACAGAACCATAAACATCGGCTCAAGACATTCGCAATCAGCGGATCACGTCTACAAGAGATGCCAACGGGAGAGCAGCAAAGGATGAGACTCTAAGGTACTACAGGATGTGATCCTACATCGGCTGGCGCGGAAAAATTACTCTATGACTGCTAGGGAGGTCACGACCTAACTACAACGTAGCGAGATGAAACTCGTAGTGCAGGCTGGAGTTGTATTTCGAGCCGCACGCGTAGTGATAAGCCAAGTCGACTGCATTCCGACCATAACTCAAAGAATTCACTCGTCTCAACGTCGGCATGCGAAGGTGTCTCCGAAGGGCGCCGATGAAACTGTAATATTGGCCCCAACATGAATGCTGAGATCGGGGCGAGTACAGTCAGTCGGCTGTGAGAGCTGTCGACCTACAAAAGCAATCAGTCAGAGGAGGAAACTGCTCATTTCCGCATGACATACCGACACCAACGCGTGTCAAAGGTCGGGTGTGATTTGTTTCGCGGATTACAAATGAGAAAAACTACCTCATAACGTGATGACTATTTCTCTAAATTCTGGAAGTTGACTATCTCCGCAGATACGAAGTCGTCGACGTGATAAGAAGTGCGTGGCTCAGTTTGGCACGGCACGGTGTACCAGAACACGGTAATACAGCGACAACGCGCACGAGTCAGTGCGGAGGAATTTCGCAGTATTCGCTGAGAGAATGGGGATTTGATCATGTGACATCATCTCCAGGCTACGCCGCAAAAGCAATGGGAAGCGACACAGGGTGTGAAGACAGCCAAAACGCTATGCACCTAGCCGAAAGTTTCAAAAACTGATTTACTGCTGGCTTCTGACTTCCGCAATACCCCTGCGGGCAGTCCTATGGAACAGCAGTCGGCAGCTCAACGGTTAATGAACCGTGCGCACTCAAGCGCTACTGCCAATGAAAGGCAACTCTACTAAAACCAGTACAGATTCCGAAATGGCTGTGCTCGTCAACTAGAGGCGAGTAAGGAGAACCAGGCGGGCTCTTTACAATGTGGCGGCAAGAAACCTAGAACCGCCACGGTGGGTGACACTGTTGCGTATTGCACCTTCGCAAGGACAGAAAGAGTGGACAACAAGGTACCAGTAGCAACAAGAGGTTGTCCACGACGATGCGTACAACGTCGAAAACGAATCGGCGGAAGGATGCTTGCGGCGTAACCGACGTCATCATAAACGGAAATCGCAGAGGAAGCACAGCAGCTACTGGATGTGCAGGAGTTGAGGACCTCTGGCGCATGCACCGGATACAATTCGCGAGTTCTCCCCAAGGAGCTGCCGCTGGCATCATTCTGGCACGCTGACAGGCCAATATGCGCAGGCAGTCGCGCTCCCAAAGACCCCAATCTGAGTTGAAGACATGCGACAAGCGCACTCCAGTGGGTTGTCGTCGAGATGTGGGCAGGAAGGTTACAAACCGGTCAAACTTAACTCTGTGAGAAGTACAGTCGCTAGGATGAACCAATCATTAATCAAAGTAGGCGCAGACATGACAAGTTATATTCGAGTCAGTTTAACTAGAAAGTTGTGTTTAGATGAGTCAGACAGTTTGAAGGCAAGTGGGCAAGACTGATTTCATTAATGTACTCAAGATGAATGGTATATCTTTACTTCTATACGAAATGCGGAAGCAGAGATTTCTTGTCGAGACTCTGTAATGTTTGTTTGTTGAGTAATGGTCACGTAATTAGTGTTTAATAGTTTTCTTTTATAAAGGAGACAAGGATGTAACATATATAGCGGCTCTATGCGTAGCGTTGACTCTGGCTAAGTAGAGGATCCGTTATATGTGAACAATAGACATGTCTCGGGCCGTGGTAGATAATGGAGTTTACGAGTTAGTTTGCACTCTCACTGCTATCTGCTATTTATGTTGCGCATAATTACACTACTGCATCAAAAAGCTAAAGATTGACAACGCTGGCCAAAGACTCTTCAGCGTGGTCAATGCAAGTTGACCTCTTCCATCTTGTGTGAAGGCAGTGGCGGTGGTCATGAGGGCATGGTATCAATATCCACTACTGCTTTAACCCCTGTCAGCAATGTTGGACTCTCCGGTAGCGCCAAAAGATAGCCTCGCGCAGCTCTTTAATAGCCATTCCCGTCTTACAATGATGCTAGGCGGTTAAGCCTTTGTCACAGTAAGCAGTGAATATCTTGTCCGAAACTTGGTGAGATGGTTTCGGAAAGACTGGCAATGAAAAAAATTTTTCCTCATTCATCGTTGCTTCAGAACTGTATTTTTTTCAATTTAAACATTTAGTATTTAGTTATTTATCAATTAGCATTCATCTATTTTATTATTTAATTATTTATTTTGGCATGAGCATTTCTATTGCATTCATCTAGCTATATTATTTTTTGAATTATTATTTGTTTATTTATCAATATTTTTGGTAATATCAATCATTTGATTTTTATATATATATTGATCATGAATTATTTGTTTATCTTTTTTTTCTCCACAATCAATCATTTCATATTATTTATATATGTTGTACATAAATGTTGACAACAGGCAACATACTGTTTATAAGTGTATAGAAAAATTGCGTCTACGTTGAAAGGTATTTTGCGTCTACAGGCACCTACATGTAAATAGTATGCTTGTTTCATTCAATCGACGTTTCTGTTATTTTGTATAAGAAATGCGTTTGCGGTTCAATTGGGCATTCGTATTTTCTTTGAGTCACCCCGGGCAACTCATTTCGATCACGTGACCGCAAGCGTCTATGGATACGGAAATGATCGGCGTTCAGAGTGAATTTTTCCGAGCCGTATTTCTTTTTCTGCAGACTTTTTATAAATGGACAATAAATGGACTTGTGGGGGGCAGGGGGTATTTATGTATCTTTTGGGCATCAACATCAGTTTAAATCTTACGCTTTTCACGTTGATACGAAAGCATTTCGTTCAGTATGCCGTGACTTGTTCCTGGTGCTGTCAAATCTCCGGGTTGTGACGTCAAGCAGCATCCCGAAAATCTCCGCAGGAGACATTCGATTTCAAGATGGGGCGCGGAAACAGACTGAGCGCGGAATAACATGACGGTACGATACCTCACTCTTACGCCCTGGGGCGCCGTTGTCAGAAACAAATTAGTCGTCTTAACATTAACCTTAAGCATTAACTTTTTCTCGTAAGCGTTGCCAGGCAAGCTTCGTAATGGTTAAGAGAATTAAAAATGCTGGCGTACTTTTAACCTCTTAACTTAAGAGATCCTAGACCCGCTCGCCTTACTAATATTTACACTAGACGAATTACAATTAGTTATATGTATATTTATATAAATAATGAATAAAATTCGTGTGTTTTTCTGAAAACAGTACAAAAATCCATTAATTTCTAGCGCGGGCTAATAAAACAAAACAATGACATTTACAAATGACGTATGACATTTGTTCTCTTGTTTTAAAGTTTTGCAACGCTTCATCGATTCTCGGCAGATCTCGCGTTAAACAGTGTGAGAATTTGTCTTTGTTGTGCAGAATAAATTTAGACACGTAATTTTTGCATCAAAAATTATTATTTTATATGTGGTTAGCATCATAATATGCATGAATTA
>NW_014578130.1:91775-104793 GCF_000485595.1 Priapulus caudatus
AAAAACTCATCGGTAACGAAGAGGGGGGTAGGGGGGGGGGGGGGAATTTTTCACGGGAAAAATTTTCCCCCTGGGGAAACCAGATTCCATATACTTGCACATCTGAGGCAGACCAGTTGTCTAACAAACCTTTGTCTTTGTGACTTATTTAACTTTACCTGCCTTCTACGTCCTTACAGAGATATTCCATTCATACTAGATCACGGGGGATACATGTAGTTGGCGACAACTGCCCGTTTCTAGTTAAATATTGTCATTATTAGCTCCTGATATATATGTATAGAGTAGCACGGCGCTAGGGTAATGGCCAACACTGTGGCATGTGCACGTAGGCGTGTGAGCAACAGCAACTGGGCACACAGCTGTCGACAGCCCCCTGACAAGCCGAGACTCCAGTACTGACAATTCAGTGGGAGAGAGGGTAGACATCACCAGGGGTTGTTACTTAGTAGGCGTACACTGAACACATCTGGTTGTTGGTTAAAATCCACTGTAAGGAACTTGGATTAAGATGGCACAGGTCCTTGAGCCCCATTTCAATGGTTTTAAAATGACACTTTTTTCTTGTCTTAATCATTTCTGATAATACCTAAAACATTTATTCTGTCTAATAACAGGAGCTTTGTTAACAGTTAAGGTTAACCATAGATGAATTACAGCTAGTAAATCTCACCTACGTTAAGTTCAATGACTGAAATAACACACACTCTTCATAACTTAAGGATGCTCTCCACCTTTTGCACAGGTATTGCTTTAATAAAGATTAAACGTTTATTGGCGAATGAATCGAATCAATCACTTGTTTTATTTATAGAGGAGATATATCTCTATGCTCAAGCCAAAAAAATGCATGAAATTTCCAGCACCTAATTATGTTACCACACAAATTTTGAATTCTTATGTAAAAATAGTATTTTGGAAAAATTACCAGAAAGAGTGAGGATACAAAATTTTCGCCACATATTAAGCACAATATGGACCAAAATAGTATGTCAGGATTTTTCTTTAATTTTCATATTTACTGAGAAAACTGGAAAAAACTGCTTAAAAATCAAGTTGTGTGTTAGAATTGAAAATTTTAGCGAATAAAGAAGCATAACTAATAAAATACGGCACTTAATAACAATCCCTGACGCACTACTTTACCACAATATGTTACCATTAAAACGAGTGTAAAATTAAATTAATCCGAGTTGTAATCACAGAGAAATATCCATTTATACATCGGCTACTATGTCAGAAATCGAAACGGAGAAATCAGGGTTTTTCTATTTTTCACAATGAGTGACTGACTGCCTGTGTGCGAAATGGGTGAACGTATGTGAAATATCTACTGTTAGTACTTACTGCGACATATCCATGACTAACTGACACCACTAAATTGGTAAAATGTTCCATGCACCTTGAGAAATTCTGAGAAATTACGAGGTTACCATCGCAGAACGCGCGAACTCCGCTCATCCTGACGTCACAAAGCTAATAATATTATGTCAACAAACGCGGGCCTTGTACCACGCACTACAGGAAGGTGTGTTGCGAGGTGTTAGAACTATTTCTGGGCGTGGGATATTTGTTGGATCACTAGCAGATGTACATGAATGTACATGAATACATGAAATGACAGCTGTAGCAGTGTTGTCACTGAATGATGACGTCAGCAGCTGCCTACTACACATGTATGCGGGCAGTCAAATCGCTCTGACAGTTCGTATGTACCGTTATATGAAGAAATGAGCATGTACGAAGGTGGCACATAGTGTTAGCCATCGAATAAAATTGAAAATGAAAAATCGGTAATTTTGCCTAAAACCTTGAGAGTAGCTTACTTACCATGGTACCACCACCGAGTTTTCTTGGGATTTTTGCTACAGGTCTTAACATAAAATGTGTTATCAGGTGGGCGCTTCTGTAATGAGAAAAACAACATATTATATTTAACCACATTGGCAAATAATGCCACACAATGCATTTATTGTTATCAATAAAAATTTCGAGTGCATGCTGATTTCCTGTATCACCTATTGCAAAAGAGTAACATCAGGCTTCATCATTAGTAACACGCTACATGATGTAATATTAAAACAATACTTTAGTACACACAGAAAACAATAGTACACACTACATAATGTAAGCTCACAGCTATACTGCCTCCAGACTTAAAGCTATTAGAGCTTATAACGAATTATTCAATTAGCTTTTTACCTACACGTTCTGTAACCCTCGTAGGCTCCCCAAAATGCTTTTATTTTAATATGCGAGGCTCAGTGTGGAATTTGCCAATAAGTTCCGACATAATGGCTTAACACCAAACAAAGGAAACGTCTTGACATCTCAACCACGGTACATACCGTTAGTTTGTTTTCTCATTTGACGTTGCAAATAGGAAATGGGTTTCTGACCTATTTCCTATTTTTAATGTGAAAATAGAAAATAGGAAATGGGTTTCTGACCTATTTCCTATTTTTAAAATGAAAATAGAAAATAGGAAATGGGTTTCTGATCTGTTTCCTATTTTAAAAGTCTAAATAGGAAATGGGAAATGGGTTTCTGATCTGTTTCCTATTTTAAAAGTCTAAATAGGAAATGGGTATCTAACCCATTTCCTATTTTTAAGCTAAAAATCGAAAATTAGAAATAGGTTTCTGATCCGTTTCCTACTAGGCGATTTTAATGCGATCTAATCGGGTGACTTTATCGCCCGATAGTCGCCGGCGAATGAGTCGGGCGACTGAGAGTGGACACACTAGGCGAATATCAGCACGATTCATCGGCGATTTTTCTCCCGCTGCAACACTAAAACACTTGCGCCACCTAGATTGATAGTCACATGATTGAAAATGGCACCGTTTGATTGGCTGATGAATTGTACAATCGGGCGACTCATTCGCCGACCCGGACACACTAGGCGATTGAGTCGCGTGACTAAATCGGGTAGTGCATGTCGTAAGGAATAATACGATCAGTCGCGACTATTATACGCTCTACAGCTACAGGAAACTATAACTATAAGACTTGCTATAACTTGTGCCTGTATAATTATGTGTATGTGTATATGTATTATGTATGTGTATATGTATATGTATGTGTATGTGTGGGTGTGTGTGTATGTGTATATGTGTATATGTGTAGACAGGCCCGTTGGAAGGAATTTTAAAGTGGTACGTAACGGTTTCAGTGGCGGTCTGGGGGTGAAAACCCCAGCGGAGTTCGAAGGGGCAGACAGGGTGACCAGATTTTAGAAATTTGATTATGGGACAGGAAACGATGTGAGGGAGCGGAGCGATCGAGCGGGGGAGGGTGGGGGTTGCACACGCACGCACGCACGTGTACGTGCACACGCACGCACGCACGTGTACGTGCACACGCACGCACGCACGTGTACGTGCACATGCATGCACGCACGCATGCACGTGTACCTACACACACACGCACGTACGCACGCACGTGTACGTGCACACACACGGACGCACGCACGCATGCACGCACGTGTACGTGCACACGCACGCACGCACGCACGTGTACGTGCACACACACGGACGCACGCACGCATGCACGCACGTGTATGTATACACGCACGCACGCACGCACGTGTACGTGCACACGCACGCACGCACGTGTACGTGCACACGCACGCACGCACGTGTACGTGCACACGCACGCACGCACGTGTACCTGCACACGCGCGCACGCACGTGTACGTGCACATGCACGCACGGACGCACGCACGCACGTGTACGTGCACACGCACGCACGCACACATGCACGCACATGTACGCACTCACGCATGCACGCACGTGTACGTGCACACGCACGCACGCACGAACGTGTACCTGCGCACGCGCGCACGCACGTACGTGTACTTGCACACGCACGCACACACTCATGCACGCACGTGTACGTGCACATGCACGCACGCACACATGCACGCACATGTACGCACTCACGCACGCACGCACAAACGCACGTGTACGTACACACGTACGCACGCACGCATACGTGCACACGCACGCACACACGCACACACGTTTACATACACACGCACGCACGCATGCATAATAAATCGGTAATAATCGCTATCGGGTGTTGTCGTGTAGACGCTACATAATCACTAACTCGAGTTAAGGTTCGTCGTGTAGACGAGGCTAATGTCCTTGACTTGACTTTCTAAACAACTGGCAACAGCCGGGCTAATGCCTGTAACTGTAAGGGTGACAATTATGCATTATTATTATGCATAATATCAGGAGTGAGATGATATAGATCATTATCTAGTAGACTGACCCGCTACCACCTGCTCACACCACCACCACCACCACCACCACCAGTCTGCTAGATATTGATATTATGACTCTCCCCAACCTGCAATTAGTATAGGCAGGAGACGAAAACTTCATGCATAAACATGGTTGGCACTCTACACTGATGCGTTACTGCTGGTGGCTTATATGTTTGCCGACAATGACGTATCGATGACGGACATACTGACATAACCGAGCCTAATCACCTCGTGAAGCCCAGCAGGTAGAGAGAAAGGAGTACAGCCGCGATAGGGTGGCAGAGAATATTGGGCCAGAGCTACGGGAAGCTGACAAGTTCCAATCTTGTCTCATTGACCAAGGCGACATTATAGGTAAATACCTTAGTACATACACGTCTCAATATGTCATAGAATGTCATTACCATTGCACATGTTGGTCATAAGTAGTCGAGAGCCTTCGTACCTATACTTCTTTCAAGACATTATGTACCAACTGCCGTTAGTATTGCATGCAAATATGAACGATTGGTTAGCCATGTTTCATAAGCCACAAACATTGATATAAGCTACATAATTGTACTCATATAGAATCAACCACATTGTAGTTTTACAGGTAGAATGTGAAGCACTAGGCGTAAGATAAGGCGAATCAAATTCTGTAACAGAATTTTCCCCGCTGTTGATTTTGCTAGTGACACTAGAACCAATTATTAAGAATCTTAAGGTTGGACTACGGAAGCAACATTCACATTTCCACCTCATTACTCCACACATGCACGCACGCCCGCACGCACGCACACACGCACGCATGCACACACGCACACACACACACACACACTTAGAGGTTTTGTACAAATATACTGCATGCAGCATGATATCTCTATCTTCAAGTCGATACACTTTCTACTCAAAGCAGAGTGAGCAGCTAAATTCAGGATTTACAAAATTCACTTGTTATCCGAAACAAATGAACATGTAAACACACCACCATGGCGCACAGCTGATAAGAGATGTATATTTTTGTTAGTATTTTTCGCGAAATGACACTATATATAGGGACAGTGATTTTCCGCGGTCGCGGAAAACGAACAGAAAACATGGAAACGGAAAAGATGTTTTCAAATGGAAAAAACGCAGAAAACGTAATTTGAACATATTACAACATGGAAATTTCAATAAAATCACAAAAAAAACGTCGACAATTATAGCATTGCTGCATTGGTAATGATATGGTTTACATTTAGACAAGTTTCAGAGCAAAATGACTTACAATTACGACTTTTCGTAGCCCTGTGTTTCGGTGCCAACCCAACTGTCAGTCTGTGGCCAAATACCTTTTTTTTCATGCAAATATATGTAAACAGAATTTTGCATTTTTGGCATGTACAATCTCTATGGCAAAACGGAATTTCCATTTTTTCTTTACTTTTAAAGGTAATTCATAATTTTTCCAAATGAAAAAGGCAATTTTTTTAATCGGAAAATCACTGTCCCTATATATATATGCAGCTTTCTCCGCGGGAGACTGCTTGTAATGGATACAACAGCAGCAGCTGCCGCATCGACAGATCCATGGGCTCTCGATAGGATGGCATCAGGTTTAACACCGAACGATGACGTCTTGTACATGTTGTAGCAGGCTACTCAACTAGGAAACTAAATGACGTCCCAAGCACCTGACAACAGCCACAGAAATGGTGTTGATATAAGAATAATAATGCTCCCTCCCCCCTACCCACGAATACCTAGACTTCCTCCCCCTCCTCACGAATACCTGATGGACTCCCTCCCCCTTTCCCACAAACAGCTGACACCCCTCTCCCCCTCTACAAGTAGCTACCCGCACTCACCTTCTCCTTGCAGCTGCTAAGCATGCTGACAATGCTAAGGCAGACTGACTCAACTGAGAGAGCTGGTGACCAGTCCTCTGTGAGAATGGACAGACATATGTGGCCATTACTGTAGACGTGTGGGTGCACAGGAATGTTCGTGCCCGTAAATACAACCTGTAGCAGTGCAAACATTCCATATTTACACACCAACAAACACACGAGAAATATAAACATAGATCATTGTATTCTATGGCTATTTATTGAGTGAGGTGGAGTGTCAGAAGAGTAACAATAACAGGAGTGGATAATAGAGACCTCTACTAGAGATAATAGAGCTCTATTATAGAGGTCTATTATAGAGGTCTATTATAGGTCTATTATAGGTCTATTATATGTCTATTATAGAGGTCTATTATAGGTCTATTATAGGTCTATTATAGAGGTCTATTAAAGATATCTATTATAGAGGTCTATAATTGGTCTATTATAGGTCTATTAGAGATCTATTAGAGATATTATAGGTCTATTAGAGATCTATTAGAGATCTATTATAGGTCTATTATAGAGGTCTATTACAGAGGTCTATAATTGGTCTATTATAGGTCTATTATAGAGGTATATTATAGGTCTATTATAGGTCTATTATAGAGATATATTATAGAGGTCTATTATAGGTCTATTACAGAGGTCTATTATAGGTCTATTAGAGATCTATTATAGGTCTATTATATGTCTATTATAGAGGTCTATTATAGGTCTATTATAGAGATCTATTATAGAGGTCTATAATTGGTCTATTATAAAGGTCTATTATAGATCTATTACAGAGATCTATTATAGGTCTATTATAGCCGTCTATTATAGAGGTCTATTATAGGTCTATTCCAGAGATCTATTATAGAGGTCTATAATAGAGATCTCTATTATCCACTCCTGATAATAATAATGTACACTCTGTGCTTATCCAGCTTACTATCACTTCAAAAACTATTTATTTTCCAAAATCACATAGACCTTAATTCATATACCATTCTCCAGACATGCTAGGAAAGTTTGTAGCTTATAATTTAAAGGGGTGACTATTGGGTGAAATTTTTGTTATTGTGATAGTATTGCGATAATTAAGATACTATTGCCAATACTATTTCTTTCATTGAAAAACTTGCGATACCATAACGATACTATTTTGTATTATGAATTTGCGTATTATATCATTATAACACCTGTATGTTCGTATGTATGTAATTGTATGTACATACAAACTTGTTTACATTATTTACTAGACTAGTAACATGTGGGTTCACTCACACACTCGAGAATAGCAAGTGACCTAGTTTTAAAAGTGCATAATGCATAGATTCCCATAGACCAGTCAAGTTACTTAAATTAATAAAGGAAGTGTTAGTAATGGTTTTCAGGAATATTCACATGCGAAAACATATCACTAGTGGTGAATAAAGTAACATGCAATTTTAATGTTGCAATATTGAAAACTACAGATTGTTAAAAATAAATTATCCGCAATGCTATTGATGTATTACTATGACACCCGTGCATTGCTATTGAGCAAAACACTATTGCATTTAATCGGTATATATCCTAAAACTGCTACTTATTCATAAACGGCTGTTACAGCTGGAATAAGTGAAAACAGCTGTAACAAAACATTCTACATTAATCTAACAACACTCCCTACTTTTACTTAAGCACACATGCATGGACCCAACTATGTTAGCAGACACGCACACACACGCGCGCGCGCGCGCGCGCGCACACACACACACACACACACACACACACACACACACACACACACACACACACACACACACACACACACACACACACACACACACACACACACACACACACACACACACACACACACACACACACACACACACACCTATGCACTACTACTTATGATCTCATTATCAACAAATAATATATAATGTAAATCATTCCCAATCATACCTCGGGTGAGTCAAATGGATATCTGTTGGTAAATTTAAACAATAGTTGAAATTTTTCGCCTTCATATAGAGTTCCGGTTGCTCCTTCCATTTCTACATACCACCTAAACAAAGGTGGATAAAACCAAAATCAGCTATGAGAAATTTTAAACGACTCAAAAACGACCAAGATTAACTCTTATGTTAGCTTAAATTCCTCATCAAAATCCACATTATTTTCTTCAAACTTTAACATCAGTCTTCATATCTATTTAACAGATGCAACAATTATTGCATATGTACAGTATGTAGTAATCTTGAATGGAGTTCAACAGTAACATAGACAGCAGTGGCATGTGTTGCAAGCTGGCCACACTATAACAAAATCATGTCAGTGTCTATGATTTTTAGAAGTAATGGAGTAAGACAACTTTGGGTGTTGAGTGTGCATGATTGGTAACCCCATTTTGTAGTCACATCATAGATCTCAGCTACCAAACACAAGTCTGGTATAGAGTAATGCCACATTTAACAGGTTAGGCATAAACACTAAGGCTACAAAAACAGGTCAAACAAACCGTCACAAAATTGTTTAACTCTTCGATTAAATTCTAGCACTACTAGGCATACTTACGTAGTTAGACTTGATCCATGGTCACCGTTGACTTTAATTCCTACTGGTGGATTGAGCTGCAGTGTCATCAACTCTTTTTGCAGACGTTTCTAAACAAAAAGATAACTTGAAAAATGAAGATGTTGAAAAAAAATCATGAAAGTAGTAAATAACATATACACAACATGGCAATAACTTTAATACCACAGATATAGAATATACAAGTTTTCTACACTCTTGAAGCAGCATAGTGCTCTTGATATAGCATAGTACTATCCTGGTCCAAAGTCCTTTGAAACTCAATAGACACTGTTCCCTAAGTGGGCACAGTATTGTCTAGGACAGGGGTTCTTAACCTGTGGTCCAAGGACCCCTTTGGGGTCCGTGGATAGGCCTCAGGGGGTCCATGAACCAGGTGCATAAAAATGATTGCATTTATGTGCTTATGTACATTTTTCTGGAGATGGGTCCGTAGCTTTTACCAGATTCTCAAAGGGGTTCATGACTTAAAAAAGGTTAAGAAACACTGGTCTAGTATGAAATATCAAACAATGGAGAAAGTTGCTTGAACTACGTCATGAACAGATGTGTGTGTATAACAGGAAATTTGGCAAACAATAATACGATGATAAATAAACACAAATTTTATTACTACCAAAGTTCTAATGTTTTTGTACACGCCACAACCATGACGCACGCACACCAATGTGGACAAACTCACAAAAGATAGAGCAGGTGTGAGCGATAACCCTGCACACTGCTCGACTCGTTTCATATTTTCACAGGAGAAATTTGTAACCATAGGCCTCTATCCTGGTATCTGTGCATAGCCAAGTCGTCTCTTGTTTAAATTATCACTTTTGCATTTGTGTTGAACTTAGGGAATGTTTGTTTGGTCGGATCCACGGATCTCGATCCACTGGATCGAACCCTAACCCAAACAAACTCACTTTCAACGGTTCGCGTTTCGCTGTGACCTATCACGGGATGGTTCATAACAAAGAACAAGCTGTGATTGGCTGAGGCGTGGGCCGCCATATTGGATCCCCTTCAAATCCACCTCGCTAGCAGGGTCAGGTTCGGTGGATCGAGATCCGTGGATCCGACCAAACAAACAGTCAGATCCACGGATCCAGTGGATCCGACCAAACAAACATGCCCTTAATTTACACATAGAAACCCCGTAAAAGCCTGTAAAAAATCATTTTCTGTAGCACTATAAATAATGTGCTACCCAAGTTCAAGAGTGATATTTTGAACAAGTGAAACTTCGGCTATGCACAGATAATGAGTTGGAGGTGAGAGGTTGCGTATTTGTGCTGTGATAGTGTGAAACATGGTGAGCAGTCTGTGAATTTGACAATGACAGTCATGCTTTCCCACCTACTGTATCTTTTCTAAGTTTTGCAGTGGCTTGCGTGCGGCGAAATTGTGTGCTTTAGATGAGTATTTATATGGCATTTACATGGAATTATTAGGCAATATAAAGTATATATTAAAGAGTTAAAACTTGAGTAGTCAATCAAATTTGTATTTATTTACTATCTCTTTATAAGAAATACATGAATTAGAGAGAACAATGACTCACTCATGGCATATAACCTCAACATTATTTGCATGCCTTAGTTTAGCTGAAGGGGTCATTGTCGTATCAGGTACTACAGATATGTACCCGAGGTACATATATGTATACACAAAGTGTACCAGACTCGTACTACAGAAGTGTACCCTAACCATAACCCTAGCCCTAACCCTAAACATACCTTATATAAAATATAAACATTATACTAAACAACCTAAAACTACCTCGGGTACATATCTGTAGTACCTGATACAACAACGACCCCATCTGCCTTAGTTTATGTATAATACTAATAGACAGATTCCTGGATGGAGGCAAATAGTTATGTATGTAGGCGCTATACTAGTAGTCAGAGTCATGTCATGCATCAATGCATAGTACTGGTTAGTCCGAGCCGACGCAGACCCCAGTAATGGGGTCTGCGGCCGTGTCTATCGCAATGACGAAAAGCCACCTCCAGTTTGGAGGTGGCACTTATAAGTAATATATGCGCCCAATATATATACAATCCTATTGCGTGGAACTTACTTTAATCTGAACTTGAATCATTTATCTACGTGCATGCACGCTATGATCTCCTGGTAGCGGCCACAATATAAGAATATATCAAGTTGTTTACCTAATGGTAAATATAACCATCCAAAGAAAATAGTCTGTCTTCATTCACATTTGTCAACCAATGAACATCACTTCCGGTTACTTCGGCTATTCCCGATGTTCAGCAGGAAACATAGTTTACTAATTTGCTCAGATTTCAGAGTAAAGTCGAACTTCTTTTCCTCGGCAATATCGCCATAGAGTTGTTTTACCTTGTCAGCATCCATCGTGTACAGAGACGGCAGACTGACGCTGGTACAGACGCTGATAGGGTCTATGTCCCCCAGAGTACTGCCGGAACGTACCCTGGTACTAAATACTACTATATAATATGTCGGACCGTACCTGGCCTACTCCACTAACGAGTCTAGGGAGTCGCCTACGCCTACTCCCTAACCCTAACTCTAACCCTAACCATATCAGCTAGATAGTTACCAGGGTACGTTCCAATATACAGGACCGTACCCAGGGTACGTTCCGGCAGTACCGTGGGGGACATAGACCCTATGAGCTAAGCTGACAGAGATGTCAGCCTTAATTATTTCCGATTTTGAAAGCGATATTGACAAACAGAAGGTATGTACTTGATATTTTGGGTCACATATACCCCCGCCACGCCCTCAGTGCTACTCGATTCACCTATCCAATGCCCACAACAAAAATTGCAACAATTTTTACAAGGGTGACTGCAGCCGATAAACCCGCACCCTCAGATTAGCAAAGCAGAGTTATAACGTCTGCATTTGTGGACTAGGTACTGGTTACATGACCATTAGCAAAATTGGGCTCATACTCATAGGGTCTATATCCACCAGTGTACTACCGGAACGTACCCTGGGTACGGTCCGGTATACAGGAACGTACCCTAGCTGGTAACTATCTAGCTGATATGGTTAGGGTTAGGGTTAGAGTTAGGGTTAGGGAGTAGGCGTAGGCGACTCCCTAGACTCGTTAGTGGAGTAGGCGAGGTACGGTCCGGCATATTAGATAGTAGTATTTAGTACCAGGGTACGTTCCGGTATACCGGACCGTACCCAGGGTACGTTCCGGCAGTACCCTGGGGGACATAGATCCTATCAGCCATAATTGGCATTGGTCAGTGGTCTAAGACTAATGCTAATGGTAATGTAATGAGTAATGATGACATGTATTTTATCTACTCTAGTAATTGATAACTTATTTTTAAGATGAAATCACAACGTTAGGTATATCGTAAATGAATAACTATTTATAGACATAATGCATATTAATTTGACTATACAAGTTGTGTATTGGAACGATAACCGAGAAGGTGGATACGATTATATCTGTATACTATTAGTATTACTGATATAGAAATCAAACCTGAAACGCCATGACAGTTTTCTCTGTTTGTTTACAGAGTCGATGATTCAGTTACATGTAAATACAGTGTACCTTATATAGTTAATATAGCAGTAAATTAATATAACTTTTATTTTTTTAACTATGTGAATATTTATTAAGACAATGTAAAACATTTTATAAATGTACGGTATATATTGTTATAACTGATACTGTTCTTTCTCAATTTGCTCCTGAATACACAGCTAACTTTTCCCGTTCGGGAGGGAAGGAGAGGAAACAACAGCAAAGCGTTTTTGGTATTTTTTTCCGGCGAAATTCGTCACTAGAGAGTAGAGTGCACTCTTTTAGTTTCACATTATGCACGCACGCGGCACAGGCACTTGGAGCGTTTCAATAAAATATAATGCTAAATAAATACGAAATCTATTCACTACCAGTGTTTCTATACTCTCTTTCACCTGTACCGGTGTTATTCAATTGCCGACAATTTCCTGCAAATGCCGTCCAAATGGCAATGGCATTATGCTCATCTGCAACAAACGCTGGCTGCCGCTGGCGCTGCACACTGACACATAAATATATAGTTTTTGTGTATACATTTTTTTGTATAAACTATTCATTTATGTGTCAGTGTGGCCCGTAGAGTCTATGACTATGTCTCCCTGGGTACTGCCGGAACTTACCCTGGTACTAATTATTAGTACTAATACTATCTAATATGCCGGACCGTACCTCGCCTACTCCGTTAAAGAGTAGGGAGTCGCCTACGCCTACTCCCTATCCCTAACAGTGCTCGAAATAAGCGTTGTCCGGTTGTCCGAGACAACCAGAATTTGTGCCGGACAACCTAACCAGTCT
>NW_014578131.1:0-310 GCF_000485595.1 Priapulus caudatus
CGAGCTTCGCTAGCGTGTAAGACTCTGGCTGTGACTCGATCCTGCCGTAATCGATGTGAGCTGAGACGGCTGTGCGGGCCAGCAGCATCCGCAGCATCCGTGGCTTTCTCACCATGTGTTAGATTTTAATCGCTCCGATAAAAATTTCTACGATGCGTCGAGGAAGCGGCGGCGGCGAGGGGGGTCGAGAACGAGGCTACATTCAGACGCTGCTTCCGATCTTTCTGGGTCACGTCGCAATGGAATACCCGCAGCCGATTAGTCTGTTGTGTGTGTGTGTGTGTGTGTGTGTGTCTGTCTGTCTGTGTGT
>NW_014578131.1:3204-9442 GCF_000485595.1 Priapulus caudatus
GAAGTCTATCAATCGGATCAGGAGTCTATTATCGGATCAGGAGTCTATCAATCGGATCAGGAGTCTATTATCGGATCAGGAGTCTATCAATCGGATCAGGAGTCTATTATCGGATCAGGAGTCTATCAATCGGATCAGGAGTCTATCAATCGGATCAAGCGTCTATCAATCGGATCAGGAATCTATCAATATTGATAGACTCCTGATCACATGATGTCACGCGTCATGATGCTTTGTAATTCTCTAATCTGCTCACACATACGCACTCGCATACGTGCATACTACTCGCATAATACTCGCATACGTACTCGCAAACCCACGACCCGGAAACTAACATCTACGTGTTACGGCTACGTGTTATCTTTACGGGCTAACCCCTAACCCTTAACTCTAATGATACTCTCTCGCCAGACGTCGCTTCTGCTACCTCCGTCACCGAAATTGCAACCGAAAAAAGGCCAATATCTGTTCTAGGCCAATATGACCAAATATGGCAAAGATTTGGGCCAGATATGGCGGCGCTTCCTCTCCTTGTTATATTTAGCTCCTTGGTAATGGCTGGCCTGCATGCGCGCTACGAGCGCCGCGGCATCATCTATATATATAAAGTTGTTCAGCCGAATTAGTCTGTACTCGCATAACTAGAGAACTCCGCAGCCTAGAGGAAAACTAAAGATATTTTCAGAATCAGCACGTCTGGGAAGTGGTTCTGGCTAAAATAAAAAGTTTAAAAAGTTAAAAATTGACAAAAATTCTATTCATCAATATATGGCGGTGCGTACAGATTAACATCAAGTACGTGTGAATCTAGAGTGTATATCCTTAACGGCGCAGTGGCCTAATCGCTAGAACATCTGTCTCCTACACCGGGATTCCGGTTTCGAGTCCCAGCTGGCGAACTTATTTTCCCTTTTTTCTTTTTTTTCTTTACCTACCCTTTTAGTATTAATTTTAATTTGTTACTTTTAATTTTTTTATTTTAATGTCTTTTATTTCTTGATTTCTTATTATTTTTTACTGTTTGGGATGGGATGGGTTGGGATGGGATGGGATGGGATGGGATGGGATGGGATGGAATGGGATGGGATGGGATGGGATGGGATGCGGTGCGATGGGATGGGATCAGGAGTGTATCAATATTGATACACTCCTGATGGGATGGCATGGCATGAGATGGGATGGCATGGGATGGCATGGGATGGCATGGGATGCGATGAGATGGGATGGGATGGGATATGGGATGGGATGGGATGGGTTGCGGTGCGATAGGATGGGATGGCATGGCATGGAATGGGATGGATGGATGCATGCATGGATGGATGCATGGATAGATAGATTTGGGTTGTTTTTTGGGTATTTTCCTTTCAACCAAGCGGTCACCAACTGAGTAACGCCACTGATTTCCCCGGGCAACGCCGGGTATCCCGCTAGTACCATTATAACACAGTAACTGTTGTTACACACTACGCGTACGTACGATGGGAAATTAAAAATATCATCAGACCGTGATAATCCCCTAGCTTACGGCTGAGCTAAGCAATCTGCCTCCTCACCAAGCAATGTCGAGGAGCTCGCTCGGACTTCACATATATAGCTGCTAGCGATCGGCGCTCAATCCACCGTGTAATTAAACACCGTCGGGCGTAGTAGCATCGCTACTATGGCCTACTCTACTCACATCTCCTATACGACGTCGACATAAGCTCCCCTGCTCTGCTTCGCGGTCTGCCGTTCTGCCTTAGATGTTGTCATAGCGTTGCAGGCCCACCATCGGTCTAATCCGTAGGCCTTCTATCTTAGTAATGGTTGCATGCTGCTGCGCCCTATGATATATAGAGATAGTCGGTTGCTGTGGTCTAACGGTGGCTGCTTCAGTCGCAGATCTGCGATGCAAGCTTCCTGTCTTACACGCACACACGCACACGCAAAACGGCACACACACACACAGCCACAGGCACTGGCACACAGCACACGTTGCACACACACAACAGCACACACACCACACACACACACACACACAACACACACAAACCACTACCACAGGCAATACACATGAAAAAACACACACACACACAGGAACACACACAAAACAGAAGCAGCCAACACACACACACGAACACAAACACACACACATACACACACGGAGCACACACACACACACACACACACACACACACACCCCATCACACATATATATATATAATATTATTATATATCGTAGCATGTTATATATTATCATATATATTGTTGAGTGGCGGCCGTGCACGTGGGACGAGGGCGGCGGGTAAGCAGGATGATAAATATATATGCTCGGCGATAGGATCGATAACTGAAGGCTAGCAGAGAGAATTAGCAGTCGTTAACGAACAGCCCAGCCCGCCACGCGCATGCGGCGCTGCGCAATGCACGCACGGCGCGCGCCATAAGGCGCGCGGCGCCTAACAAATTTGCTCTAATCTTGGCTGATAATTGCTTCTGGCGCCTCGCGATCGCCGAGACGATGGCCGGTTGGTTTCGTGTGTGCGCAGCAGAAAGGGAGAAGGAGGGGAGGGTGGCGTGTGAGAGAGCAAAAAGAGACAAGGAGAGTAAAATGGGGAGAGAGCTAGAGAAAAGCGCTGACAGTGAAATAAAGAACAACAAAAAGAGAATGGGGAAAAAAGAGGAAAAAATGTAGAAGCACAAGAAATAAGGGGAAGAGATGGAAATGAAGTGAGGGAAGGTGAGAGAAAAGGTCAGAGAGTGAGAAAGAAAGAAGCGCGCGCCCAGAGAAGAGAAAGGGAAATGGAGACGGGGAGAAAGGGAATGGAGAGAGAGAAGAGAAAAAGAGAGAGAGAAGAGAGAGAGAGTAGAGAGAGAGAGAGAGAGAGAAAGGGAGCATAAAGAGAGCGAGAGAGAGAAGATAGAGCAAAAGAAAAGAAGATTGGCGGTGAGAGACGGAGTGTACCATCACCTAAGCTACTAGTGGATTGTACTATAATATATTATATATATATATATATATATATGTAGGGTACATGGGTGATTACGCAGGACAAATGTGCACCACAAGGTCGCGCTCATCACAATAGCTTCCCGCATGCCCCGCCGTGCACTGTTCCTACTCAATCCCCTGCCTGCTTCTCATTCCCTCCGGCCGCTGCTGAGCCGGCCAGATGCACGTCGCACAACACCACACCACGCACACACAGCGGCGCACTCGCACGCACGCACGCACGCACGCGCACACACAGCACGAACGCACGCAAACCGCTACGCGGCTTGGCCACGCCTACAGTCACTACACCGCACGCGCGCGCGAACGCACGGCACGCACGCACAGCACACACGCACGCACGCAACGCACACACACTACAGCACACGTGCACGGCGCCCGAGAAGAGCGAATCACCAATTCAACTTGAAATCATCATTCATTTTGATGGCGATGTGAAAAGGCCCGGCTCGGGGTCCGCCGCGCTGAGATGCGGAACGCCGACTAGCTTGCGACTGCTTCAAGCGGCGAACGGAATTCCGCCGTCCGTTGTGACGTCACCACCAAGGCGGCAGAACGGTAGCTGAGCGGATGCTTTCATGCAGCGCGCGTGTAGGCGGTGGGGGAGGGGAGCGTGGGGAGGGGAGTGGTGGGGGAGGCGATGGAGTGGGGGAAGGGGAGCAGTGGGGGAGGGGAGCGTGAGGAAGGAGAGGTGTGAGGGAGGGGAGTGGTGGGGGAGGGGAGCGGTGGGAGGGGAGCGGTGGGGAGGCGAGTGGTGGGGGAGGGGAGCGGTGGAAAGGGGAGGCGGTGGGGACCCGGGAGCCGGTGGAGAGGAGAGGCGGTGGGAGGAGGGAGCGGTGGAAAGGGGACGGTGGGGAGGAAGCGGTTGGGAGAGGAAGCGGTGGACGAGGGAGCGTGGGGGAGGGAGTGGTAGGGGAGGAGGGAAGCGGGAGGGGGATCAGGAGGAGGACTGCTTCTCCGGCAGCAAGCTCCTCGACTGTTCATACATGACACCCGATAACATGGCCTGCATGCTCCATGCTCGGCGGCCGGCTGGCGGTGCGTTTTTAAATCCGTCTACCACTTCGCCTGTAAATCGCATCGATTTATGACCGATTACGTCTCATGCGCACAACACGTGTGAGTACAGTGACGCGTGGAAGATGCACGAAAAAAATCCGACTGTCATTCCGTAGGGCGAATGAGCTTTATCGAGCGCATTTGATCCATCGATCCATCATACCAATACCTTCATCCATCCATCCTATCCATCCATCCATCCATCCATACATCCATCCAGTCCATACCATCCATCCGATACCATCCACAGCCATCCTCCATCGCACATCCAATCCTATCCATTCCCATCGCATCCATCCATTCCATCATCCATTCATCCATATACACATACCACCATCCATCCATCCATCCATCGGCATCCATACATCCATACCATCCATCCATGCCATCCATCCATCCATGCCATCTACCATCCATCCATCCATGCCATACCATCGCATCCATTCCATCCATCCATCCATCCCACCCATCCACAGGAGGCTATCCCATCCATCCATTACATCCGTCCGTTACAATGATCCATCCATCCATCATCCATACCATCCCATTCAATAACCATCCATCCATACCATCCATGCCATCATGCCATCCATGACCATCCATCCATCCATCCATACCATCATCCATCCATGCCATGTTTGGTGTTTGCCTCGCGTTGGCCGCACACAGCACACGCACGCACACACGCACACACACGCACAACACACACACACACACACACACACCACACACACACACACACACACACGCGGCAACGCGCACAGGGCACGCGCGCATGCGCAATCGCCCCGCGCGACAACGGCACGAGCATCACGCAACACGCACACACACACCACACACACAACACACACACACAGCACTCACACACACGACAGGGGGCATCTTCCGGCGCTGAATCCCACCATTCAAACACATCCGCATTTTAAGCCGCTATATGAGTGCGACGGGCCATCGACCGCACGGTCCCTCATTTAAATTCATGCCGGTCCCGCATAATGATGTTTCTCCGAGGGTCATCTCTTGCATAGCGTCTCCGCCCGCGCGCTAGAAAAGACGGCGTCCTTCGTTATGCATGTAAAAATGGCTTCACCCGGCGATCCGCTGCCGCGAGAAGGCTGAAATGCCTCCATGCCCGCGGCGTTGAGCGATGGCTCGGAGTCTGCGACTGGGCTGCTGACCGATGGCGGATGGCGAGATTTCGGCAATCATGTAAATGTCGGCCGAGCTATGTCGTTAAAGATCGCTACGCGTTATTTACGGCGATCGCGCCTCTGCTGATGCTGGCTGGCTGCTGTCGCCTGATTGCTCCTGCCCGCTGCTCTCTTCTCTGCTTCTGCCATTCACATCACTCTCTTCTTATCTCACTCTCTCTGTTCTTCTGCACTCTCTCTCTTCTCTCATCTCTGTCTTCGTCCGGTCTCTCTCTCTTCCTCTTCTCTCTCCGTCCGCTCTCCTCTATGGCTCCCCCTCTTTCTCATTATGCGCGGCTCCTCAGCCTCTTTGCGCGCCTCTCTGTTGCTCCTAAATGTTTCTTCCTTTCTCTTTCAACAGGCTCAGCTTGCGCTTTGTCTTTATCTGTTATATGCATATGATTTGCTCCTCGCTTTACGTCTGCGACTGCCGCCTCCTCAACCATTTCCACATGCTCTGCATCACTGGTTCCTCTCCCTATATCTGTACACGTCTCTTTTTACTGCGTTTTTGCCTCCTTGAACCACTTCTTTCATCATCCCATGGACGGACCAGAGAGCATACAATTCCAAGCTGCCTACACGATCCGCAAGCGATGCTGCGCCTAAGATCAGCTTACCAAGCATGCAGCCCTACCACTCTTCAATCCATCCGCCTTACCAATTCCTCAACACAAACACAGCATTCACTCGCTCCATTCAACTGGCGACGGCCGACGCGCCGAACGCCTGCCATGCAATCGCTGTAAACACCCGGCGCCGCGCCCGCCAGCCCCTCGGCATACTCATCCGACCGCCGGCTTGTTCTGTCGAGCCACATTTGCTCCTCAATTGGGCAACCTGCGCTGCTTTTAACAAACGACCGAGAGAAGAAATTTCCGTTGTATGTTTTCGCCGACAAAGCTTACCGGCAGCCGGCGGCTGCAATGCCAATATGCAGTAGAAACGTGCGGTGCGAGAGCGACGGAGCGACGTGCGGGGCGAATGTTTAATAAGG
>NW_014578131.1:9467-17588 GCF_000485595.1 Priapulus caudatus
GAGGGGAGAGAATGAGCAGACGCCAACGAGAACAAGACGAGCGAGAGAGAGAGAGAGAGAGATGAGAGAGAGAGAGAGGAGAAGGAGGAGCAGAAGAGAGAGGAAAGAGGAGGGAGAGCGAGAGAGGGAGAGAGAGCGAGAGAGAAAGAGAAAGAGAGAGGTGAGGAGAGGGAAAAGAGAGAGAATGGGGAGAGAGCATAAGGGAAAGGGTGAGAGAGAGGAGAGAGCATGGGGAGACAGAATAAGGGAGAGGGCGAGAGAGAGAGAGAGATTGCGAATGAGAGAGAAAGAGAGATGGAGAGAGAGAAAAAAAGAGAAGAAAGGAAAAGGAGACCGAGGGAGAGAGAGGAAGTGTGTGGTGTGTGTGTGTGTGCGCAGCCGTGTGTGTCGTGTGTGTGTGTGTGTGGTGGTGTGTGTGGTGTGCTGTGTGTGTGTGTGTGTGTGTGTGTGTGTGTAGTGTGTGTGTGTGTGTGTGTGTGTGTGTGCCTGTATATATATATATATGATCAGAAGTAGGTCTATAATAGGGAAAGAGTGTGACTTCAATAAACGAAGGAAATTCGTCATTACTTGCTCTTAGAATACCTAGCGATTACTACGCCTAACCAAGCGTTAGTTCGGCATATTACTACTTCTGATATGATAGAAACGTTTCCCATATCTTCATTCCCTTCAGGCCGGCGTTCTCTGCGCGCACCATGTCGCTCTGTGCGCCACCTAGCGACCGAGAACCAGCCGTCATGCTATCGACACTATAGTCTTCCTGCTCGTAATAACGTCATTATATCTAGGCCAGTATACGAAGGAAGGAGGCTTTGGAATTAATCTCCTGTATAGAATTTTCCCAATTTACAGCGCATAAAGCAGAAAGGGAGAGGGTGAATAGCATGAATAGCATGTTCAATCTCATATCCTCTCTCCATCGTCTCCCAGGCTGCCGGGGGTAATTTAGAGGATGTGCGAGCTACGAAAATAACACAGGTTTTGAAAGTGTGCATGCAATAACATTTTCGAACGCGGATAAAAATTTCGCGCGCCCGCAGAATCTTTTTTCGAAATTGAACCTAAGAAATGATAGAGAAGCGAAATAAAGAAAGATGAAAAAATACGTTAAACGTAAAAACTTAAAAAGGTTTTTAAGTTCGGCATCGTGATTGGTCGAGAATCAGAGTTAACAGCAGACGCGCAAACGATCGGATGTGATTGGTCGAGCGCCGTTTAAAATCTAAATCATCGGTGTTGCCATAGAAATATATATATATAGATATATATATATACATATTCTCTCTATATATTTCTATGGTTTGTTGCCTTGCCAATAGACTTTGCCGTTGACCTCGTCCGAGCGACAAATCGACATTTTATGAACTTCCTGCCTAATAATTGACATTCGAAGCGTATCGCTGCTTTTCTGCCGTACGCGGGTTCATTAGTTTAAGGAAAAATATGCGAAACTGCGCGTGTAACGACTGCGCGGCCGAGCGAGCGTGCAGATGAAGGCGCTGAAACGTGAGATAACACCACGGCGTCTCTCGAAATCATAGCCTTTCCTCTCCGCACTGAAGGAAACCGCGCGCCGCATCGTGTGGATGTTAAACGCGGCTACGACGTGTGATGTCGGGTGCGTGATGCGGGGTGTGTGACTGTGGGTGTTGTGTGGTCGTAGTGTATGTGTGCTGTGTGTTTGTGTGTTTGGTGTGGGCGTGCTGGATGCGGTGTGTGGTACTGGTGATGTGTGTGGTGTGGTGGTTGGTGTGTGATGTGTGGTGGTGTCGTGCTTTGTTGTTTTGTGTGTGGTGTGTGGTAGTTAGTCTGTGTGTGGTGTGTTGTGTGTGTGTGTGTGTGTGTGTGTGTGTGTGTGTGAGTGTGTGTGTGTGTGTGTGTGTGTGTGTGAGTGTGTGTGTGTGTGTGTGTGTGTGTGCGTGAGCATGTGCGCGCGCGCGAGTGTGTGGACGGGTGTGGACGCGCGTGTGTGCGGAAGCGTGTCTATGCGCGTATATGCATTTTTCTGTGTTCGCCCGTATGCGTGCGTGAGTGCTCACACATACGTGTGTACGTAGATGGTACGTATGTGCGTGCGTGCGTGTATACCTGCGTGCGCACCGCCAGATTATAACCGTCTTATGAGAAATCGCTGCTATCGTACCCGACAAACCCGCTCGCTTTCCACAATAGAAATCTCATCTCATCGTAACATAGAGATCAGAAACGAACACAGCGCCTGCCATGATGCCATCGGTAGTAAATGCTTTTCCATCTACACCCACGTCCTTGTATAGCTCGGCGTGACCTTGATAATGACTCATGCATCGAGTTATTTAAATTTTAATCTGCGTTCGGCGTGCGCGCATGCACAGGCCTGGCGAATGTTCGCTACGCTAGCGTTCGCAAGAAACGTTTTATCTAATTTTATCGCAAAATGAGTTTATCGCTGTCGTTCGCCGAGCGCGAAAGTGCTTGTTTATTGATCATGTCTTCATTTCAATTATTTCTGCTGCGGCGAGGTTTTTTCATCGCGCAATACGACGTTTTACGTCGTTACGTGCGCAAACACACGCACGCACGCACGCACGCACGCTCGCATGCTCGCACGCACGCACGCACGCACGCACGCACCACACACACACACACACACACACACACACGCACGCACGCACGCACGCACGCTGGCAGTGTTTCATCGCCGCCGCCGCCGCCGCCGCCGCCGCCGCCGGTTATTTTTTTCAACATTAAAAATAGCCGCGCGCTCGTAGAGAGAGAAGATGGTTCCCTCGAAAGATTTTCGTTGACGCAGATGCATAAATAGTGCTGATAGTCTATTTTTATCGATATCCATCCGCGTTTCTTGCCAGGCGCGTCTGGGAATCGAGGGAAAACGATGAGATGAAAAATATGAAGATAAATATCTGTAAACTATGAACCGGAAAACGTAAATGTAAAAACATGAGAACACGACTTGTCTGATGCATACGCTGACAGAATTTCGCTAATAAATCCAATCTACAGACTAACACGGCTAGAGGCTTCCCAAGTTTGACAAGAGCGCTGCGCCGGGAAACGCCTATGCGTTCGAGCGCTGATAAATTTATGAGCTTAATTTAATTATTTAGATTTGTTTTAGAAATTAATTAGGCAGTTAGGATGAATTATGTTCCCAGTTGATGGACAGATTGAGAAAGAGACGACAATGTACGTCCGCACGCACACGCACAGTTTGATAAAGAAATGTAGGAGAGACATGCTAAGAACGAGAAAGGGGAGAAAAATACAAAAGTGAAAATGTGAAATGTTTCGCGTGTGTGCGAGCGCATCGGTGCGTGTGCGTGAGAGAAAGAGAGAGAAAGTGTTGGTTTTGTCGATATTATTTTCCAGTCGTAATTATATATAATTATAACTTTGTTTGCAAAAACGTCTAATATCATCACGCGTTCTCTATATTTAATTATTTCATACACACGCTAGCCGCACGACTCGCTTTCAAATCGACCGTTTCAACATCACATCACGAGTCTATCAATCGGATCAGGAGTCTATTATCGGATCAGGAGTCTATCAATCGGATCAGGAGTCTATTATCGGATCAGGAGTCTATCAATCGATTGGAGAGTAGACTCCTGATCACATGATGTCACGCGTCATGTATGCTTTATTCTTAATCTGAATCACACATACGCACTCGCATACGTGCATACTACTCACATACATACTCGCCATACGTGACTCGCAAACCCACGGACCGTGGAACTAAGTACGTGAGGTGTTACGGCTACGTGTTATCTTTACGGGCTAACCCGTGAGAACCTCTTAACTCTGGATATGATACTCGTCTCGCCAGCGTTTCGTTCTGTACCTCCTTTCACCGAATAATTGCAACTAAAAAAGGAGCCAAGGTATCTGTAATCTTAGGCCAATATGACCAAAATATGGCAAAGGATTTGGGCCAATATGGCGGGCGCTTTCCTCTCCTTGTTATATTTAGCTCCTTGTAGTGGCTGGCCTGCATTGGCAGCGCTACAGCGCCGCGGGGCATCTCTAATACTTATATAAGGTTGTTCAGCCCCGAATTAAGTCTGTTACTCGCATAACTTAGAGAACTCCCACCTAGAGGAGAGAACGTGAGAGAAATATTTTCAGAATCAGCACGTCTGGAAGTGGTTCTGGCGTGTGAAATAAAAGCATTTAAAAAGTTAAAATTGACAAAAATTCTATTCATTCAATATATGGCGCGCGCGGCGGTGCGTACAGATTAACATCAAGTACGTGTGAATCTAGAGTGTATATCGTGTGAGCGCGGGCGCAGCTGGCCTGAATCGCCTAGAAACATCTGTCATCCTACACGGGATTCCGGTTTCGAGTCCCAGCTGGCGACTTATTTTCCCTTTTTGTTTTTTTTCATTTACCTACCCTTTAGTATTAATTTTAATTTGTTACCTCCTCTCTAATTTTTTATCCTCTTAAGTCTTTTATTTCTTGATTTCTTATATTTTTTACTGTTTGGGATTGGGAGGTGGGTCTGCGACCTGGGACGCGGGATGGGATGGTGAATTGGGATGGGATGGGAGGGATGGGATGGATGGGATGGAATTGGTATGAGATGGGATGGCGATGGGTGCGGTGCGATGGGATGGGATGGCATGGCATGGGGATGGGTATGGCCATGGGATGGCATGGGGATGGCATGGGATGCCGATCGGATGGGATGGAATGGAGATATGGCGATGGGATGGGATTGGCATGGGATGCGATGAGATGAAGTGGCACTGGCAGATTTTATGGGAGGATGGGATGGGATGGGGTATGCTGGTGGGAGGGGGGGGGTGGCGATTAGGGATGGGATGGCATGGCCACTTTGGATTGGGATGGATGAGATGCATGCAATGGATGGCATGCAATGGACTAGATTAGATTTGGGTTGTGTGGTTTATTGGGTATTTTCCTTTCAACCAAAGCGGTCACCACACTGGTGTAGGAGTAACGCGCCACCTGATATAAAATTTTTTGCTCCGGGGCAACGGGGCCGGGGGTAATCCCGCTAGTACCATTATAACACAGTTGTTACACACTACGCGTCCCACGATACGATGGGAAATTAAAAATAATCATCAGACGTGCATATCCCCTAGCTTACGGCTGAGCTAAGCAATCTGCCTCCTCACCAAGCAGATGTCGCAGGAGCTCGCTCGCGACATTCACATATTATAGCTGCCCTATCGGAGTCGGCGCTCAATCCACCGATTGTAATTAAACACCGTCGAGGGGCGTAGTAGCATCGCTACGTATGACCTACTCGTACTCAAACATCTCCTTATACGACGTCGACATAAGCTCCCCTGACTCTGCTTCGCGGTCTAGCCGTTCTGCCTTAGATGTGTGTCAATAGCGTTTGCTGGCCCACATCTGGTCAAATCCGTAGGCCTTCTTTCTTAGTAATGGTTTGCATGCTTGCTGGCCGCCCTCATGATATATAGAATTAGTCCGGTTGCTGTGCGTCTAACGGATGGCTGCTCAGTGTGCAGCAGTCTGCGATTGCAAGCTTCCTGTCTTACACGCACACACGGCACACACACACACACGACACACACACACACAACACACACACAGCATACACACAACACACACACACACACAAAACGAGACACACCACGAACACACAGCACACACACACACAACACACACATAACACACAACACACGACAGCACACACACGACAGCGGACACGACACACAACAATCCCACACACACACACACACACATCAAATATGTATACATGTGGGTGATATATATCATATATATGTGTGGATGTGGCGGCCGTGCACGGGACGAGGGCGCGCGGGGGTACAGGATGATAAATATATTATGCTTCAAGTCGGCGATAGAATCGATAACTGAAGGCTATCAAGAGAGAATTAGCAGTCGTTAACAACGCCCAGGCCCGCCCACGCGCACGCAGCGCGACGGACCCACGCGCGCGCGGCGCATAAGGCGCGCGGCGCGCTTAACAAATTGTTGCTCTAATCTTGGCCTTGTATATAATGCTTTCTGGTGTTTTCGCGACTCGAGACGATGGCCGGTTGGTATTCGTGTGTGCGCTAGCGAGAGAGGAGAAGGAGGGCGAGGGTGCGTGTGAGAGACAAAGAGCAAGACAAGAGAGTGAAATGGAGGGAGAGAGCTAAGAAAAAAGCGCTCAGTGAAATACAAGACACAACGAAAGAGATGGGAGAAAAGAAGCGAAAAAAAGGGGAGAGCACAAGGAATAAGAGGAGAGGGAGCAGGAAATGGGAGAGAGCGAGAGAGAGAGAGAGGAGGGGAGAGAGAGAGGAGGAGAGGAGGGAGAGAGATGCGGGAGACGAGAGGGCGGGAGAGGAGGTGAGATGCGAGAAAGGGAGCCAATTTAGAGAGCGAGAGCAGTAGAGAGAGAGAGAGAAGAAGCAGAGAGAGAGAGAGTGAGAGCGAGAAAAGAGCAATAGAGAGCTGAGAGAGAGAGAGAGCAAGGAGAGGGGAAAAGATTGGCGCGTGCAGAGACGGACTGTAACATCACCTAAGCTATATGGGAGGTGGAGTATATACATTATATATGCAGGCGGGTACATGCCGGTGGCTTACGTCATGGACAAATGTCACCACATTCGGCGCTCAATCAGCGATAGCTTCCGGCGTGCCTCCTGGCGCTTGTTCGGTCTGATGTCATCCCTCTCGCATACTTCTCATGCCGGCTCCGGCCAGCCCGCCGCATCAGGTCGCCCACACACCACCCACACGGCACTTACACACGCGGCGCTTCGCGAGGCGCACGGGCACGCGACGCAACGCACAACACACACACACGCACAGCACGCCACGTACGGCACGCACGCCACACACACACACGCGACGCAGCACGCACGCACACAACGACGACGCGACGGCGACGCACACACACACACGCCACGCAGCGCACGCACGCGACGCCACAATGGCACACGTCGACACACGGTGCGAGGCCCGAGAGAGCGAAATCACCAATTCAACTTGCAATTCATCAATTGGCATATTTGATGGTTGCGAGTGTGAAAGGCCGGCTCGCCGGCCTGGGGTCCGCTGAGGATGCGCGCGAGACGCCGACTAGCTGCGAGCTTCTTCAGCGTCGAACGGATTCCCCGGTCCGTGTGACGTCTACACAAAGCGGCAGACGGTTAGCTGAGCGATGGCTTCATCACGCGTGTGCTGGTGAAGGGGGAGCGGTGGGGGTCGCCCGCGTAGGGGAGTTGGTGGTGGGCACCGGGCGATGTGGCGCCGTGGGGGAAGGAGCGGTGGGAGGGACGGTGGTCGTGAAGGAGGCGAGTGGTGCTTTTGGGGCAGTAAGGGATAGCGGCTGGGAAGTGGGAGCGTGTGCCGGGGAGGGGGGCTAGGTGTCGTGCGGGTTGATAGTGGCCCGGCGGTCGGGAAGGGGAGCGGTGGGGAGGCGAGTGGTGGGGGAGGCGGAGCAGTGGGGAGCGGGCAAGCGGTGAGGGAGCGAGAGTGGTGGGTGAGGGAGTGTGCCGTGGGGGAGGGAAGCGAGATGGGGCCCGGAGGGGAGCAGGGTGGGGAGGCGATGGTGGGGGAAAGTTTTATTGGGCGAGGCGCGGATGTCTGCGTAGAGTGGTGGGTGAAAGCGGGCATGGGAGGCGTTTCGTAGCTAATAAGTGGTGGGGAGTGGGAGCCGTTGGGAGAAGGGAGAGCTGGTAAGGAGAGGGGAGTGGTGGGGAGGGGAGCACCGGTGTGGGTGGGGAGCCGGGAGCGGGGTGGTTTGGTGTGCTCCACCCTCCTGGGAGGGGCGGTTAGGTGGGCGCTGAGGGGGTCGGATGGCAGTGGGTGCGAGGAAGAGCGGTTGAGGGTAGGGAGAGTGGTGAGGGAGGGGTGTTTTATAGTTGTGTGGTTGTGCTAGGTGAGCGGTGGGGAGGGGAGCGGTGGGGAGGCGAGTGGTGGGGGGGGAGCGGGGAGGGGAGCGGTGGGGAGGCGAGTGGTGGGGGGGAGCGTGTGGGAAGGGGAGCGGGGGGGAGGGGGAAGTGGTTGCAGCCGCTATCCCTGGGGAGGGGGAGCGGTTGGGGAGGGAGCGGTGGGGAGGCGTAGTGGTGGGGTCTCTCTCCTGGAGCGGTTGAATTT
>NW_014578131.1:19271-22932 GCF_000485595.1 Priapulus caudatus
CACGCACTAACGCTCCGTGGCTCGCACGCACGCACTAACGCTCCGTGGCTCGCACGCACGCACTAACGCTCCGTGGCTCGCACGCACGCACTAACGCTCCGTGGCTCGCACGCACGCCATATCGCTCCGTGGCTCGCACGCACGCACTAACGCTCCGTGGCTCGCACGCACGCACTAACGCTCCGTGGCTCGCACGCATGCACTAACGCTCCGTGGCTCGCACGCATGCACTAACGCTCCGTGGCTCGATGCTAATATAAGCGTGGCTAGATAATATAATATACTCGGCGGGACATCGCTCGGGGATATTAGCGGCGCGCGCGTTCGCTGAATTCACAAGAAGTCGCGCCATGTTTGCTAGTCCTGTCGTGCAGTCCTGTCCTAGTTCTCTCTCCATCCCCGCTCTCTCCCCCTCTCTCTCTCTCTCTTTCTTTCGCGCTCTTTCTCGGTCTCTCTCTCCCTCCCCGCTCTCTCTCTCTCTCTCTCTCTCCCCTCTCTCTATCACTCGCTATCATTCGCTCATCGTATCGAAATCTCCTCACAGACTCAAACGTCGCTGTCAAGGTCTGAATCGAATTTGAAGACGAATCTGCAGAGATTTCCCGCAGCGCGCTGCATGTCGTGTGCCTGGGAAGCATTCTAGTTAGGTTCCAGAACATTCTAGCAAGCATCGTAATCACGTAGTCGATCGTGCCGCGCCTGCAAATTCAGATGTATATACCGCAGCCGACAGACACACACACACACACACACACACACACACACACACACACACACACACACAGGGGGCATCTTCCGGGCTGAAAATCCCCCATTCAAACACTCGCATTAGCCGCTAATAATGAGTGCGACGCCATCGACCGCACGCTCCCTCATTTAAATTCAGCCCGTCCGCTAATGATGTTCTCTCATCTCTCATCGTCTCCCCCGCGCCTAGAAAAGACGGCCGTCCTTCGTTATCATGTAAATGGCTTCACCGGCGAATCCGCTGCCGCGAGAGGCTGAAATCCTCCATTCCCGCGCGTTGCGATGGCTCGGAGTCTGCGACTGCTGCTGCCATGGGGATGCGATTTCGCAATCATGTAAATGTCGCCGAGCTATGTCGTTAAAACGCTACGCGTTATTTACCGATCGCGCCTCTGCTGATGCTGCTGCTGCTGTCGCCTGATTGCTCCTGCCCCTGCTCTCTTTCTCTGCTTCTGCCATTCACTCACTCTCTCTCTCTCTCTCTTTCTCTCTCTCTCTCTCTCAATCTCTCTCTCTCTCTCTCTCTCTCTCTCTCTCGCTCTCTCTATCTCCCCCTCTTTCTCTTATGCGCGCTCTCCCTCTTGCGCGCTCTCTGTTGCTCCTAATGTTTCTTCCTTTCTCTTTCACCTCAGTCGCCGCTTTCTTTATCTGTTTATATCTATGTTTTTTCCTCTCTTTACGACTGCGACTGCCCCTCTCTCAACCATTTCCACATCTCTGCATCACTGCTTTCTCTCCCTATATCTGTACACGTCTCTTTTTATCTCGCGTTTTTGCCTCCCTTCCACTTCTTTCACCATCCCATGACGCCAGAGAGCATACAATTCCAGCTGCCCCGATCCGCGCGATGCTGCTCTAAGATAGCTTACCAGCATGCAGCCCTACCATCTTCAATCCTCCGCCTCCCAATTCCTCAACACAAACACAGCTTCACTCGCTCCATTCAACTGCGACGCCGACGCGCCGACGCCTGCCATGCATCGCTGTAACACGGCGCCGCGCCGCCAGCCTCCACTACTCACCGACCGCCCGCTTGTTTGTCGAGCACATTTGCTCCGTCAATTGCAAACCGCGCTTCTTTAACAACCGAGAGAGAATTTCCGTTGTATGTTCGCGACAAAGCTACCGGCAGCCGCGGGTGCAATGCAATATGCATAGAACGTCGGCGAAGAGCGACGGAGCGACGTCGGGGCGAATGTTAATAAGGCGTGATTATTAGTCGCCGACGACGATGCCCCGTCGGCAGCGCCGACGTCGCGCCGACGTCGGCCTATGTCGGATGCTAATTTTTGATTTGCACTGCGAAGAGCACTTAGCGGCAATGTAGGCAAGAGTTTCTTTATTATCCCGCTGGTTAACATTCCGCTTAACCCGTCATTAACTCCGCTCTCTCACCTTCAACTGTCCATCTTATCGTTAATTCGCCATCCACATCTTTAGCTTCCAGTCCCATCTTTAACTCACCATCCACACCTTAATTTAACGCATTTTTAATTCGTCATCCCACAACTTTAATTTCTTATTTCACCTTAAACTCCTCCACATCACCTTAATTCATTGTCATTTTAACTAATTTTAATTCATTGTCATTATTATGGCGTTTACGTCAAACTACCGCTGCTGCATGCGCCCATGCTCGTCAGCCCGCATGACGGTCATCTCCGCATGGCCTCTGCCTTAACACTCTGTGATTATGGGCATGTATAGGCATGCCCGATTCTATCGACCGCAACAACCTTTTTAACTCGAATGTGAAAACATTTCTTCCGGCGGATATCGATGAATAATGGCGCGCACGCGCACGCCTGCCACTCGTATCGCAGCGCCGCGCGGCGGGCGGTTGGTGAACCACTCGCGAGAACGAAGTCGCGTGCTGTCGTCGCATGATAGTGCCATCACGTGGTAGTTTCGTCAGCTCGGTGTAGGTCGGGTTTGAATTTAAATTCAGCTGCACTCGTGTGATATAGTATATAAGAACAGTTCATTGCATTTTCCTTGCGAGCTTTTCCCTTCCGCGAAACTGTAAAAGCGCCTGTCAATGCAATAAATACATTTTAGTACAGTTCATCATGATCATGCGCCCGCCATTTGTATTCTCGCGCCTTCTCGACAATTTGCTAGCGCTGAATGCACGGATTCTCACAGATCTTCATCTCCACTGACATCACCGCGTGAGCGAGACTCGTTGGTAAAAAAGAATAGGGAAGGCAGCGTAAAGGAATGCACTTAAGGAAACGAAGAGAGTATACCCTGAGAAGGCAACAAAGGGGTAACGTCACAGGCACTTGGAGCGTTTCAATAAAATATAATGCTAAATAAATACGAAATCTATTTATTACCAAAGTCTTAATGTTTCTATACTCTCTTTCACCTATTATTGCCGACAATTTCCTGCAAATGCGGTCCAAATGCTCATCTGTAACAAACGCTGGCTGTCGCCATGGCTGCCGCTGCACACTGACACATAAATATATTTTTATGTGTCACTGTGCAGCGGCAGCCAGCGTTTGTTACAGATGAGCATTTGGACAGCATTTGCAGGAAATTGTCGGCAATAATAGGTAAAAGAGAGTAGAGAAACATTAAGACTTTGGTAGTAAATACATTTCGTATTTATTTAGCATCATATTTTATTGAAACGCTCCAAGTGCCTGTGGGTAACGTCATTCAAAATAAGGACATGCGGGCGGTACGGAAGATTCCTATGCTGGTGCGAACATGCGGTTCTGCATGGGGCGGGAGGTGAATCGATAGTGCATGCAGCGGAGACTCGTCCTGTAGTAGCTCACACACCCTGCGAAATATAAACACCCGCATATATACCGAGGGTATACCGCGATGATTAAATCTCTCTCTCTCTCTCTTTCTCTCTCTCTCTCTCTCTCTCTCTCTCTCTCTCTCTCTCTCTCTCTCT
>NW_014578131.1:22942-27960 GCF_000485595.1 Priapulus caudatus
CTCTCTCTCTCTCTCTCTCTCTCTCTCTCTCTCTCTCTCTCTTCTCTTCTCTCTCTCTCTCTCTCTCTCTCTCTCTCTCTCTTTCTCTCTCTCTATCTTTATCTCTCTCTCTCTTTTTCTTTCTCTCTCTCTATCTCTCTTTCCTTCTCTCTCTTAGATTGAGTAAGCGGTGGTTTCCCTCGAGTAGTAGTTGTAACGACGGCAAGGCAGCATAAAAACGCGACACGTGTACGAAAGAATTTGTGAGTGAGAGGAGGAGGAAAGGAGGTGTTAAATAATGTGTATTAGAGAAAGGAGAAAGCTAGGAGGACGAGGAGGAGGGAGAAGGAAGAGGAAGAGGAGTGCGACGCGTATGTGAAAGAATATGTGAGTAAGAGAAGGAGTTGAGAAGATATGTGAAGTAATGCGGTGATGAAGTGAAGAAGGGGCAATGGAATGCGCGACAGAGAGGAGGGGAGGACGGGAGGCGTAGGGGAGCTTCATGCTCCGCACGCTGCTATCAACTCGCGTCATTTACCACCAACCAATTAAGCAAGGTCAACGAGCTATCGAATGTTTACTCACTATACTGATGAGAGCGCATCAAACGAACGCATACACAAATAACGTAAACGAAAAATACCATTAAAAACTGCGGATAATAGAAAAACTACGGTCACGGCCAATTAATCGCGGCGTGGTTCGTCGGTCGGTTAAAACAGCCTCTTGTTTAATCAGTGATCCGGTTATCCGAAGGCATATCTTCCGCGAGATAAAGAACCAGAGAAAGGAGAGAGGCGCCGACTTTTCTGCTAGTAATCCGTGCGATATTACGACACTGAAAAAAAATCTGACCATAGCCGGCGCATTGAATAGCCGTCGTTATATATATATATATATATATATATATATAACCTCCGCTCTTAACTGTATGGCTGATTCGTACCGACGCCATATAGTCTCGGCGTATGATGAGAGGCGAATAGAGAAGATGAACAATACAATTAAGATGAACCGCCGCTGGAATTTTAATTAGATTCCCTCTTGCGCCGGTCTCCGACGACGGAGTTAATTGATTAGCATGCAGACGAACTGTGTCGTCCGCCGGTCCATGCTGCTGCCGCTGCTGTTAAAGACACAGCGGTTTGTTCTATCCTTATTGTGTAACCTCTCATCACATCTGACCGGGTGATTGACGGGTGGCTCTAGCCAATCAGCGTTGCGTTGGGACGTTCTAAAAGACGCTGCTTGTGCGAAAGCGCGGCAAAGTCGACGTGAAAAATACGTGAAAAATACGTCTAGCTATTTGACGCAAGGCTAGACGTGAAAAATACGTCTAGCTTGATTGACGGACCTAGCAACAACATCCAGGGCGGGAAGGTGTGGTTATCCCGCGCGCAGACGCATAGACCGAATCTTCTGGGGGTGGAGAAAATATGTGAACATGAACGGAAAATTTTTACTTCGTGTTTCATGCCAATCCTCGTGCGTATCGATGAGACAACTCTCGCATCAATGTTGCGCGACCATTAGTTTGCCCGCACGTAGAACCCATATAGGAAGAATTAGTGATCTTCTAATCGTGGTAACACGCGGACGATGGTGTGAGGTCCGGCCAGAAACGCTGCAGTATGGAGAGGAATCTCTACCCACATGCGATTGGAGGATAAAAATAAAATTCGTGACGTTTCGTTTTCATTTTGCATACCCCGCCGCATACGCTATGACCGGTAGAAAAATGTACCAACTATCATATGGCGCGAACGATTTGAGTTACATTGCTATAAATTCTAGCTATTATAGACACATGTCCTAGTATAGCTATGATCTCTGTTAGTCTTGAGTTTATTGAAGCGCGATTAGCTTAATTAATTAGCAAATATGTACGCGCAGTATTGCTCATACTCGAGTCATAGGCTAAATGCCAAAATTCTATTTTTATCCTTCAATCACAAGTCGGAGCAATTCCTCTGTTTAGACGCATGTCTCTACCCGCAAGGTTCGCACCTCGTTAGTCAACCCACAAGCAAACGTATATTAATTAGGATCCCCTAACTTACTAATTACGACAACCTGTGGTCAGCTGCTACGACGGCGCCGCGCGCAATTTCCGCTGCACGTGCACGTCTGTTTCCGCTTCCGCCGTCTGTTACCGCTTCCGCTGTCTGGTTTTAATTTCTACAACAGACGCGCGTGTTTCCGCTGTCTATAATTATCATGCCCGTACGTAACCTCCGCTTGTTTACACGACTGTAAGGAGCGTAGATGCCGACAGATAGCTCGTCTTTAATTTGTCAATTAAGCACATAACGATGGCGTCACTGATGACTAATTGTTTACCAGACGCGCATTCTTTGTCGCTAGATGGCGCGGTACAACCTTTACTGTCTCGATACGCTAGTGCATGTGTACATTCATCATACTGCATGTAACTGTATGTAACTGAATGTGCACTGCATTTAAGATACTGCATGTACACATGCGGTGTTGTACAACAGTAGAAGGCGTCCATATAGGCAGCAGGCCTGAATAAGCATCGAACAGAGGCTGGGATAAGCCATCGACCAGAAACTTAATTATTGATACTGCAGCAGCTGTCTTCGGTCCGCAGTACCGCACGAAACGATACTACTGTGGCATGTCATTGGTTAAATAATCTACAGGATTCATGAGGCGCATGCTATGTGCTGCCGCTCGAAAAGCTTTTTTTGCGATGCGTCTGCTTTACGTGAATTTCTACGAGAAGGTATTGGTCGACTGGCCGGTTGGACATACACATAAAATGGCGCGATACCCGGTCCCGCGGCATGGCTACGCCAGCTCTGTCTGCGGAAATAGGCAGCAAATTTAGCAACGACAACAGCCAATGCTTACTTGCGTAATGGCCTTCTAAGGACGTCCACGAGATGAGGGGGCATATAATATCCTGCATGAGCCAATTACTGCATTCAGTGGCGAAATGTTACTAGGATGGACAGAGGTTGTTCAAAAGATGGCCTTTTTACGCGAAGAGAGGAAACAGTGCCACAGTTGGTTGGCAAAGGAGAATTTCGCGGAAGGGGTGGCTGCTACGAGTAGCGCCGCGCTACAACGCATTGTCAGCGTGTCATCGGGCACCGGGCTACGGGCTATATACGGCTGAATCTAAGCTGTGTAGGACATTTGTTAGCCACGCGCGAACGGTTTTTGCGCTGCCGGACGTGGTGTTGGAATATCGTCATGATAGATATGCAGGATTGATTGAAAATTCGAACGTGATGTGTGTTTGGCGAGGGTGTAAATCTGGTAGGGCAGGTACATTCGCGTGCAGATCGTGCGCACGTGTGGATTTCGGGTGGCTTGAGCTATAGACTCGTGGCGCATCAACTATACGATGTGCTTTTGCATACCTGTGGCGTTCAGGCGGTGTCGCTACCAGATGGTGCCGATTAGCAGCGGCACGAGCATACGCACACAAGCCATGTCAGCATCCACCCACACACACACAAAAAGCAATTATAAAATTAGAACCGTGGATTTTTGTCCATTAAAACGGCAGCCTCGGCGTTTGGTTTAGGTGACGGACGCGCGTGCGTGGCGTGTCGCTAAGCTGGGCGTTGGCGATGAGAGACAAGCGCGACAACGCCGTGATATATGACTATATACACACCCACATCCAATCCAACCTATGTGTGTGTGCGTGTGTGTGTGGCGTGGTGCTGTGTTGTGTGTGTGTGTGTCGTGTGTGTGTGGTGTGTGTGTGTATGTGTTGTTGTGTGTGTGTGTTGTGTGTGGTGTAGTTGTGTGTGTGTGTTTGTGTGTGTGGTGTGGTGTTGTGTGTGTGCCTGTGTGTGGTAGTGGTGTGTGGTGGGCATATATTCATTTAGGCAGAGTTAATTAGTGGTTAACGATGGCAACAGAAGAACAGCGCTTGGCGGGCCTCGGCGGGCGGTGGGCGAACCGGCGGAGGCATGCGTCAGGGCAGTCCCGTGGACTGTACATCGAGTGAGGGCATGAGTTTCCTGGAGTGGCCGTGATGGTACATGAGTATGGCATGTGTAGGCATTGTCGCTGAGACAACTGTGGGGGCGAAACGAGCGCGCAGGCCTAGCTGCAAGGCGTTCGTTGGGTGGGCGCAGGCGCATCGGCAGCTAACGCTCCGTGGCTCGCACTGCATGTCAGCTAACGGCTCGCGTGCTGCGCACGCACGCACTAAACGGCTCCGCGTGCGTTGCGCATAACGGCAATGGAAAAGCTAACGCTGCGCGTGGCTCGCAGCGCAAGCGAACGTAGGGACGCTGGCCGGGTGGGCTGGCGCTGAGGCGAAACACAAGCACTAACCACCACAACACGAAGTCCCACCCGCTCGCAGGGCTCGCGAGCGCACGCCGAGCTAGACGGCTCACCACGGCGTGGGGGCGTGCGGCGAGCGACCTGAGACTAACGGCTCCGTAGGCTCGCACGCTACAGGGGCCGCGGGGGCAGCATGTAAGCGCTCGGTGGGCTGCGGCAACCCGGACGCCACTAACCGCTCGACGCTGGCTCGGCAACGAGCAATGGCACTAAACAGCATGGGCCGTGGCTCAGGCGCAGCGTCGAAAGCGGCCAGGGCATTGAAACGCTCGGCGTGGCTCGGCCACGCACGGACGCACAATAGGACGGCTTCGTGTATGCTCGGCGGACGGCGAAGCGGCAGGTCTACACGGCTCAAGTGGCTGCGCACGGCAACGGGCACCTAACGCGTCGCGTGGCTCGCAGACCAGCACGGCAACTATTAAACGCTGCCGTGGCTGGCGCGAGGAAGCGGGGCGGTGGTGCGCAGCAGCTAACGCTGGGCCGCCGTGGCTCAGCACCGGAGCCGAGCTGCACTAAGCTGGGCCTCCGTGGCTCGGTCAGATGGATACAGCCGGCCGACTAACGCTCCGGTGGCTTCGCACAGCGTAAATGCACTAACGGCCCTGGGTCCGTGGTCTCGGATGCTGAATATACCAGGCGTGGCTAAGATAAGTATTAATATACTCGGCTGGAGCATCGCTCGGGGAGTATGTAGCGGGCGGGCG
>NW_014578131.1:27985-34639 GCF_000485595.1 Priapulus caudatus
TATATATATATATATATATGTGTGTGTGTGTGTGTGTGTGTGTGTGTGTGTGTGTGTGTGTGTGTGTGTGTGTGTGTGTGTGTGTGTGTGTGTGTGTGTGTGTGTGTGTGTGTGTGTGTGTGTGTGTGTGTGTGTGTGTGTGTGTGTGTGTGTGTGTGTGTGTGTTAGTGCATGCGTGCGACCCACGAAGCGTGCAGTAGGCTGGGTTTGCACAGTTGTTCTCAGGGACAATGTACACCATGACTCATGTACATCAGGGACTCAGGAACTCATGTACTCATGTACATCAGGGACTGCCTGACGATGTTGCGGTCGCCCCGGCGCGAGGCGACGCTGTCCTTCTGTTGCCATCGTTACCACTAATTAAACTCTGTAAATGTATATGCGCTCCGTGGCTCGCACGCACGCACTAACGCTCCGTGGCTCGCACGCACGCACTAACGCTCCGTGGCTCGCACGCATGCACTAACGCTCCGTGGCTCGATGCTAATATAAGCGTGGCTAGATAATATAATATACTCGGCTGGACATCGCTCGGGGATATTAGCGGCGCGCACGTTCGCTGAATTCACAAGACGTCGCGCCATGTTTGCTAGTCCGCTCGTGCAGTCCTGTCCTAGTTCTCTCTCCATCCCCGCTCTCTCCCCTCTCTCTCTCTTTTTCGCGCTCTTTCTCGGTCTCTCTCTCCTTCCCCGCTCTCTCTCCCCTCTCTCTATCACTCGCTATCATTCGCTCATCGCATCGAAATCTCCTCACAGACTCAAACGTCGCTGTCAAGGTCTGAATCGAATTTGAAGACGAATGCAGAGATTTCCCGCAGCGCGCTGCGTGTCGTGTGCCTGGGAAGCATTCTAGTTAGGTTCCAGAACATTCTAGCAAGCATCGTAATCACGTAGTCGATCGTGCCGCGCCTGCAAATTCAGATGTATATACCGCAGCCGACAGAAAATATGAGAATTTAATAAATGACGAAAAGAAAACGCAATGGACGAATTGCAATGATAATGTAAATAAATGTTTGCATGATCGAATAATGCTGAGTAATTTGACATCATATTTTAAAGTTTGTTCTCTCTCTCTCTCTCTCTCTCTCTCTATCTCTCTTATTCTCTTTCTACTCGCAACCAGCTAACGTTTTCTGTTTCTATTCCTTACAGAGCATTTGATCACCGTGTCCACGAGGCACGAAAAAGGAAGAGAGAGGGAGTCACCGTCGCGTCGCCGGCGCGTCACGCGAGACGCCACCATGGTGACGCGAACGACAAGCGACACAATCCCTGGTTGCACCGGCAGGGGGCAGCACGTGACGGCCACGCTGCTGGCGCTGCTGCTGTTCGCTACAGCACGCGTCATTAGCGATGAGGAGGAGACGTGGACTGGCGTCTGCCCGCGATCCTGCCTCTGCTCTGTGCAGCCGTCGCAGCGCCTCTACCGGCGACTGAAGACAGTCAACTGCGCCAACCAGCGCCTGATGCGCATTCCGGCCGACATCGCCTGGGATACGGAGTCCCTGATCCTGCGCGACAACCGCATATCGACGATCGGGCGCGCCCTGTCGGGACTCTCCCAGCTGCAGGAGCTCGACCTGTCGCAGAACCGGATATCGCGCGTCGGCGCCGACGTCTTCCGGCCGCTGCAGGGCCTCGAGTACGTCGACCTGAACCACAACGACGTCGCGACGGTGCCTCGCGAAGCCTTCGCCGGACTTGCTAACCTTCACGACCTGCTGCTCTCCTACAACCGCGTCAGCGAGATCGAAGAGCAAGCGTTCGACGGACTGTTCAGTCTGCAGCGGCTCGCGCTCAGCGACAACCAGTTAGATTGGATCAACCCGGAGTGGTTCCACAGTCTCGCGCAGCTCGGCACGCTCCTGCTCGCCAACAACCGTATCTTCCGCATCGGAGACTACGTCTTCTGGAACCTGAAGCGCCTCGAGAAGCTGTCGCTGTCCGGCAACGACATCAAAGCCATCGAGGCGAAGGCGTTCGTCGGGTTGGAAAGCCTCGGGTATCTCTACCTGGACGGTAACCGCATGCGGCGCGCCCCGGGCCACGCCCTGCGCGTGTTCGAGCGGATCAACACGATCGCGCTAGATCGGAACCCCATCGATGTGATCGGCGCCTACGACCTGCACAACGTGTCGGTGCAGCGCGTCGAGCTGACGGAGATGCCTATCTTAACCAGCGTGCACCGCGGCGCCTTCTCGCAGCTGCCGCGACTCGAGATCCTGCAGATGCACGACAACGCGCGTCTGGCGTACGTCGACGCGCGCGCCTTTGACGCGACGCCTCGCCTCACACAGCTGTTCTTGCACCAGAATCGTCTGCGTTCGCTAGACGCCGCCATGTTTGACGCGCTGCCGTTGCTCGCCGTGCTCAGCTTCTACGGAAATCCGGTGCGCTGCGACTGCAGCGCGCTCTGGCTGCGGACGTTGCTGCCGAACGACACGGCATCGTCATCGTCGTCGTCGCCGTCGCCGGCGGCGCTGCAGTTCACGGAGCCGCAGCGCATCGTCTGCGACTCGCCGCCGCAGTACAAGTACCGCACGCTGATGGAGCTAGCACCTCAGCGCGACCTGCCGGCGCTGTGCGCGCCCTACATCCTGCCGCTGTTCAACCGCAGCTACACGCTACGCATCGGCGACAGCGTGCGCCTCCCCTGCCGCGGCCTCGGCTACCCACCGCCGACGACGCACTGGCTGCTGCCCGACGGCAGCGCCCTCAACGCGTCGTCGCCGCCGCCGTCGTCGCCCGGCGACGCGCACGTCGACGACGACGGCGCCACGCTCGTGCTTCCGTCGGCGACGCCGTCGCGAGGCGGCGCGTACACGTGCGTCGGCGCGAACGCGGTCGGCAGCGACACGCGCACGGCCGACGTCGGCGTGCGGCGACCGAACGTGCACATCTTCCCGGCGGGCGTGTCGGCGACGTTTGTCACCGTCATCTGGAACGGCACGGATATCGTCGCCGTTCCAGAATATGAGATCCTCTACCGCCTAGCGCAACACAACACCTCCTCCTCCCCCTCCTCCTCCTCATCCTCCTCCTCTTCTTCGTCTTCCCCGCGCAGTAAGTACCGTAAGATCGAGGTGTCGACGCCCGTGCGTCGCTACACGCTCGAGAGCCTCGCGCCGTCGACGGAATACGAAATCTGCATCGCGTTCGAACGCGGCGGCGTCGACGTCCAGATGGCGTGCACGACGGTGCGCACGCAGGACGTCGGCTTTCTCGTGCACGGCATACGGCGCACGAGCAACGTCGCCGTCGGCATCACGCTCGGCATCGTCGTCGCCATGGTCTGTTTCATCTGCCTAACGAGCTGCGCGGCGAAGCGCTATCGTCAGCGCAAGTACGACGATCCGGAGGCGACCTACATAGACACGATGTCGCACATACCGCTAGAGAATCTGTACAGCCCGCTCATGTCACACATCAACACGTAGTGATGAGCGGAAGAGAGAGCGGGGGAGGAGAGAGAGAGGTGTGGGAGGGAGGGAGAGGTCGGAGGGAGGGAGTAGCGGGGAGGCGACCGTACCATAACACATGTCGTCACATACCGCTAGAGGGAAGCCTGTATCAGCCCGCTCATGTCACAGCAACACACGTATTGATGAGGGCGAATAGGAGCGGGGGAGGGAAGCCGAGGAGAGCGTGAGGAGCTGAGAGGGTGGAGGGCAGTGGAGAAGGTGGAGGTAGGGAGAGGGGGAGCGTACCTACATAGACCACGATGTTCGCACATACGCGCTTAGACGAATTCTGACATGGCTCCGGCTTCATGCACACATCAACACCGTATCCGATGAGCGGAGCGAGCGGGGGAGGGAGAGCAATAAGAGGGTGACGGGAGGGAGAGAGGTTGTATGGGAGATCGAGCGGAGGAGAGCGACCCTAACTAGAAACACGATGTTCTAGCAATCGCTTAGAGAACCTGCTAACAGCGAACCCGCTACATGCCCCACCCATAAACATGTCGAATAGGAAGAGAGAGCGGGGAGGATGAGAGAGACGGGTGGGAGGAGGAGAGGAGGGCGGGATGCGGAGAGAAGGTGAAGGGAGGGAGCGCGGTAGAGGGAGGAAAGGGAGCGAGGTGAGAGCGGAGAAGAAGGAAGAGGGGTACGATAGGAGCATCAGAGAAGCGGAGGGCGAGGGTGGAAGGGAGGGAGAGCGGTGGAGGTGAGGGACGAGGGTGAGGAGGGAGAAGTGAGGTCAGGAGAAGCGGTGAGGCGACCTTACATAGACACGATGTCGCACATACCTGCTAGAGAATCGTAACCCCGCTCATGTCACACATCAAGCGACCTATTGAGAGGCGGAAGAGAGACGCGAGGGAGGGAGAGAGGCTGAGGGTTCGGTAGGGAGGAGAGCGGGGAGAGGAGCTAGGGAAGCCGGGGAGGAGGAAGAGTGGGGAGGAAGGGAGAGGTGGGGGAGGGAGATACGGAGAGGGAAGGAAAAGGCGGGGAGGGAGGAGAGGGGAGGGAAGGGAGAGGGTGAGCGGGGGAGAAACGGGAGGGAGGGAGAGCGGGAGGCAGGGAGAGGTGAGAGAGAGCGGGAGACGGGGGAGGAGGAGAGGTGGAGAGAGAGAGCGGGCGAGAGAGAGAGGTAAGGAGAGAGAGTGGAGAGAAAGGGGGAGCGAGGAGACGTAAATAAGAAAGAACCTAGAGCCAAGAGAGAGAGAGAGAGAGATCGAGATAGAGAGAGAGTGAGCCAGAGAGAGAGTGAGCGAGAGAGAGAAAGAGATAGAGAGAGACGACCGTCAACACCTAGCGATGACAGATAGAACATCAGACCACAGCGGTAGTACTCAACCCTCGTGTTTGTCTTCCTTAATACGCCGTGAACTCGGATTGCGTAGCCCATCAACATATAGCAAGAGAGAACGGGTGTGTATTGTGTGCCTCACTGATAACCTCTCCACTAGAACCAGTGGACGCGAGTTGTGGAGTTTGATTCGTGGAAATGCCGGAAGACGTTGAATTGGCTGCACCGTCGCTGCTCGCACTGTTAGGTGCCCTAGCAGCCGTAATATTGAGCAGCTTGGCAATAACAGTTGCGAAAAGCTTGACAGCTATGTGTTTCTTGCCAAGGAGCAGGCAACTTTAACAGCGCCATCTACTGGGAGGTGACCACATTAACCATTAAGTATATGCAACGAGCCAGCTTGTGGGAGGGTGGTGACCATGTATACAATGCCCTTCGTACAGACACATTCTGAAAATTAATGTCAAGGGTAAAGGGCTGGCGAAAGTAAGTGACACAACAGACGAGCTATGACGTAGCGCTCTGACAGTTTGGTGAACGGCATGTGGATGTATCGCCCGAAGGACCGAACCGGGCAAACCATTGTTAGATGTCGGCTGCCCTATTTTTCATAAACATAGTTTCGGTGTGGACGCCTCGCACGGCAACGGTAGCAAATCCCCGCCGTTTCACGCGAGCGATGGTGTTTCGTGAAATGTGTAAATGCGTTCCGTACAGACAGTGTATAGGCAGTGTGAATACATCTTAATATATATATTAAAATCAAAATCTTGTAATTGTTTATTTTGCATTCACCTCGTCTTTGTGTCATCAGCATGTTTGTCTTGAATCCAACATTAACACGCATAGTTTGTACGCAAAAGCAAAAGTAAAACTCAGAGTTAATAGTTAACAATCTTTTCTAACTTTGTGATGCGTAATCTCTCACATAAAACATCCAGATCATGATATGATCTGTAAATTGCACGTGATTATAAAATAGACACTGCATATATATATATAACAAAATTCTATTTTTATCCTTCAATCACAAGTCGGAGCAATTCCTCTGTTTAGACGCATGTCTCTACCCACAAGGTTTGCACCTCGTTAGTCAACCCCAAAGCAAACGTATATTAATTAGGATCCCCTAACTTACTAATTTCGACAACCTGTGATCAGCTGCTACGACGGCGCCGCGCGCAATTTCCGCTGCACGTGCACGTCTGTTTCCGCTTCCGCCGTCTGTTACCGCTTCCGCTGTCTGGTTTTAATTTCTACAACAGACGCGCGTGTTTCCGCTGTCTATAATTATCATGCCCGTAGGTAACCTCCGCTTGTTTACACGACTGTGCGGAGCGTAGATACCGACGGATAGCTCGTCTTTAACTTGTCAATTAAGCACATAACGATGGCGTCACTGATGACTAATTGTTTAGCAGACGCGCACTCTCTGTCGCTAGATGGCGCGGTACAACCTTTACTGTCTCGATACGCTACTGCATGTGTACATTCATCATACTGCATGTAACTGTATGTAACTGAATGTGCACTGCATTTAAGATACTGCATGTACACATGCGGTGTTGTACAACAGTAGAAGGCGTCCATATAGGCAGCAGGCCTGAATAAGCATCGAACAGAAATTAATTATTAATACTCACAGTGTTTCGTCGCATACACAACATACACTTCATTCATGTTAAATAATTACAGATTCATGCTCTATGCTCCGCTCGAAACTTTTTGCGATCTCTCTTTACGTGAATTTCTACAAAGTAGTCGGATGCCGTTTCATACACAAAAATGGCCGACCGGTCACCATGGCTACGCCACTTTCCGGAATAGCACAATTACACGACAACACCAATCTTACTTCTAATGCCTTCTAGACGTCCACGAGGCATATATATCCTGC
>NW_014578131.1:35935-38161 GCF_000485595.1 Priapulus caudatus
TGTGTGTGTGTAAAATCAGGTTCCATTATTATATATATCAAACCATAAATTAATGCACAAGGAGCAATAAACAGTCTTCACACAACCACTTGGTCAACTCTATATAGAGGTCCCTAAAGCATTGTCCGGCTCTAAGCCAATAAGACTGGAACCATAAATACATTTCGGTAGTTGCGTAGAAAGTAGTCTGTTAGCCGCAGGTGCAAACATTAATTTTGGACCTCAGCAGATAATTGCACTGGACACATATAACATTTCACTCCCTAAGAAACCGGGCTCTGAACAGATGCGTACATCATCATCACATTCATTCACTTCCAATGACATGTCTCAGTTACGTACAGCATTCACACAATATAACTCGTACACTCGCACAGACTAGCAACACAACAGCAACAACAGTTACAACACACATAGGCTCTACACGCACAGAATGCTATATTTATCTGACTATATGTCAGTCTGTTGCCTAAGAACTTAATCAGAACACCCACCGGCTTCACATACTGTATACGCTTGTATATTTCGCGGTGGTTTGAATTTCGCTAATGCGTTCCCGACCGCGAAAATAACAACACGCGAATAATTCATACCGAATAATACCGAATAATTCATAATTAACCACTCACGAAATTGTCCATCAAGTCTGAATTCGCGAAAATATCTGTACGCGAAAAATATGGCGTACACAGTAATCTAGAGGCCACCTCTACAGAGAAACTCTATGAAGCTCTTACATAGAGAATGGCTCCACATACTGTATACGCCATATTTTTCGCGTACAGATATTTTTGCGAGTGGTTTATTTCGCGGTCGGTGAATTATGAATTATGAATGAAGGTATTACTCGATATGAACTATTCACGTGTTGTTATTTTCGCGGTCGGGGACGCGTTCGCGAAATTCGCGAAAATTAAACCACCGTGAAATATACAGCATATACAGTAATATAATTCTAGTTGAGTGCACAGTGAGTGACATCTATTGGCACAATAATGAACATGCAGCTTCATGCAATACGTCTAAAGCTCACAAACAACCTATCTACATCTGTTAACATGTCCAAATCTACCTAGAGGCTACACCTCATGATACGTTAAGTACGGTAACGTTCACAGTAAACGCATACCCGAAGCATCACTGGGCAGCCTGGGCTACCACGTATCTATCCATCAACATATCCTTTGTGCATATTAAAGCCGCACTATGCGCATCCAAACGCTAATTTCTCCAGTACTAGACTAGCAAATACTTCGTGTCATGCATAATCACACTACCTTATGGCAAAATAAACTCTAGTTGCTCCCATTTCACTGCGCGTTTGCTTAAAACCCACAAGAAAGAGGTGAGAAATCTGGTAATCTGGCGCCAATGCCGACTTGTTTGCCAAACAATTTAGCCTCGAAGCGGTTAGGTGACGTCACAAGTTTTTATCTTTGCTACACCCGTACCGCTGTACCGCAGCACCGCTGCACGGTTGCTTGGGAGAGCAACGCGAAACTGTCAACAACATCGGAGAATTTGAACAACATTGGAGGTATTTTCAAATGCCTTTTATAAGACAACGCGCAGTGAAATGAGAGGAACTAGAGTTTATTTTGTCATAAGGTAGTATGATTCTGCATGACACGAAGTATTTGCTAGTCTAGTACTGGAGAAATTAGCATGTAGGCGTATACGTGCGGCGCTAAAAAACCCGAGGAATTCGCCCCGACCGCGCTCGTGAAACGACGAAGGGGACACCATCGCAATCACCAAACCTTACCGCGCCACCGTCGTCGCTGGCGCGTACACGTGGCGCCACCTATACGGCAAAGGGGACACCATCGCAATCACCTAACCTTACCGCGCCGCCGACGTCGCTGGCGCGTGCACGTGGCGCCACCTATACGGCGAAGTGGACGCCATCGCAATCACCGAACTTTACCGTGCCACCGACGTCGCTGGCGCGTGCACGTGGCGCCACCTATACAGCGAAGGAGACGCCATCGCAATCACCGAACTTTACCGCGCACTCACTGGCGGGTGCACGTGGGGCCACCTACACGGCGAAGGTGGCGGCAGGCAGCAGCTTCTTCAGGAGCGCGATGTACATGGCTTCTTCGTTGTCCGTCGTGTGTCGGTCGGCGATCAGTCGCCGCGCGTTCTCGCAGACTTTCTCGCGCAGCCCGGCCGCAGTGTTCAGCTCTGTCAGCCTCAGCAGGAAATCCTGTAAGCGTACTTCGA
>NW_014578131.1:39208-54208 GCF_000485595.1 Priapulus caudatus
AGGCACAAGCAGGACTGTAGAAGTTACACGTGGAAGCATTCCTCGTTAGCTTGACGACTCTACTAACGTACTAAAGCACGCGTGTACGAAAGCGTGTTCAGAGGCACAAGCAGGACTGTAGAAGTTACACGTGAAAGCATTCCTCGTTAGCTTGACGACTATACTAACGTACTAAAGCACGCGTGTACGAAAGCGAGTTCAGAGGCACAAGCAAGACTGTAGAACTTACACGTAGAAGCATTCCTCGTTAGCTTGATGACTACTAACGTACTAAAGCACGCGTGTATGAAAGCGCGTTCAGAGACACAAGCAGGACTGTAGAAGTTACACGTGAAAGCATTCCTCGTTAGCTTGATGACTACTAACGTACTAAAGCACGCGTGTACGAAAGCGCGTTCAGATGCACAAGCAGGACTGTAGAAGTTACACGTGGAAGCATTCATCGCTAGCTTGACGACTACTAACGTACTAAAGCACGCGTGTATGAAAGCGCGTTCAGAGGCACAAGCAGGACTGCAGAACAGTCAAAAGCTAGACTGTTACACGTGTGAGGGTATCACAGTGTGCGCACCCTACACAGTGTGGCGAGTGAGTGTGTGTTTTTTTGGGGGGGAGGAGGAGGCGCACCTTAGTGATGCCACTCATCTGTTATGACATCAGCTGTTATGAGGAGTCAGTTACGAGCGTTGCGAATACGAAGTTTCAAAATGCAGTAATAATAATAATAATTTTCGTGTGCCCACTAGGCTACTGGCCTAGTGGACTAATGAAGAGATTCACAGTTTTCACTGACGGGTGCCGCCGCATGCAGGCTCTCTTCTTGGCACCGTTTCCACACTCTATATCTTTTTGCTGAGTACAGAGAAGCAGTGTGTACCATTTTTCACGTTTTTGGTATGACCCAGCCGGGAGTCAAACCCACGACCTTCCACGTGCGAGGCAAGCACTCTACCAGTTGAGCCATCGCAGCGGTTTTAAATGCAGCGTGTGGTTATTACAGGTAAGGGGGCTTACTTCCAGTATGGCGACAGATTGACCCTCGCTGCGCGAAGAGTTGATGAGAGCGTGACTGTCACGTATCGCCGCCTGCATGTCAGAGTGTTGGAGGCCAGGGATGAAGAGCACGCCTGGCAACCTACAAAATATAGTATTAGAATTAACTCGTATTTATTTATATTAACTTACAAAATTTATATTTATTGATTTAATGATGGTACATCATTGGTAAAGCTGAGAACAAGAGCTTTAATTTCAAGGTTTTAATTAAGATAAATGATGCCAGTCCGATATATACTATATTTACAATTATATATTCAAGCTATAGTTAGCCATTATCAACATTCCTATTAGCATATAAATTTAACAATGCTTTGGGGAGAGGAGATTAAAGTATGTCATATACCTAGAAACGACAGCCTGGAATTGGTTTAAGTAGTCTTCATCCAACTGAAAGATAATAATTTTATGAGACTTTGATTCTACATGTAACAAAACAAATGTGCAGAAGTAACACATCTTGATCACATACCAAAATTGATTTTTGCTTTACCTTTTGGTGAAAAATATAATAATTTCATCATTATACACATAATTTAAGTTGGCAAGTCGAATAATGGGCCGGCCAAGTAGGGGAGGTATTATTGACAAACTGCAACACAGGTAATCTTTGGATACAGCATGTTGCCGAAAAAAAAATTGGCTCGGGAACTTTTATGATAAGCTAACATGATGATCAACCGGATGTATAGGCTAGTTGCTCTAACTTACGACTACACACATTTTCATTTGGAAACATCAGCTAAGTCTGGGGGTGATGGCACCAGATAAAGTGTGTGTTTAAACACGGCCACCTGCCCTGGCTGGATGCCACAACACATACAGCCTGTGGCGTGTAGCCGGAAGTGTAACTAACTATCATGCATTAAATGCCACACCTGGGTAAACAGTGCGAAAAGATGATGTTGGGCAAGTCGAATACTGCAGGCCATCAGGCCATTATACGAACAGTAAAAATATATCATCTAAATGCAAAATATGTGTACACGGGTGAAAAATATGCCAAGATTTTAGGTTTCAAACGGAAATAATTCAAGTCGTCCAAATAGGAAACATTTATCACATAAAATGTTAACTACGCATAAATAGCTACGTTGATAGCGAGTGATCTTTAGATAGTGGGTTAATCAAATAATGCGAGCTACTGCTGACCAAGGGTCATCTGACTGGGCTCAGTTTCATGACGATGAATTACTTGGTCTTAAACAAGTTCTTAATTGACTGATCCAATGTCGAAACATTATATACAAACTTACCGGTGGGCCAACTATCACAAGATAAGCTTTACTGTTTACTGAGCAATGCCAATCTGTAAATCAAGAACACATAATTTATATTTGGTGCAGACAGTCCGAGGTATAATCCTCTATGAAGGTCATAAACATAGCTACGCACCCAACCGCTGTTGACATCAGGCCATCCATAAAAAATTCTATGTTTGCTGTCCCCCAACCCATGATTTTTTTAGTGGGTAGCCGTAGGTAGGTATAGGTCTTTTTGTTTTGTTTTGTGAGGCATAATATTTATTTTAAGTCTGTCCTCATGTTTGCCACACATGATTTGTGTTTCATTCTTAACTATGAGGAATGTATATGCCCCTTCCAGAATACCAGTAGAAGAGTTATATTTATATTTATATTTATATTTATATAGACAAAATAAACAAAACAAAACAAACAGAAAATTGATCCCAAAATGTCAAAAAAAAACTTTTGGGTCGTGGCTATTTTCGTGGGTCGGTCGGAGGACAGCAAACGTAGAATTTTTTAAGGATGACCTCACAACAAATGCCGTGTCATGCTGACAATGGCAGCAATAGATCGAAAGCCAATAGAAAACAAATGATCAAATAAAAAATGGAAAAACAGAGAGACGACATATTACTGATGACAATTACGCTATCAAATAAGACGCTGACAGTAATGGTCACAATGACGTCGAGAATGGCAACGATGAAAATGACGACGACGGCAACAACAACTACGCAGCATGCATTCGAGTGTTCCCACTACAGGGGTAGAAATTAACTTTTGTACAAGGTAATCCAACGGACTGGACTCCCTGCCCTCAAAAAGAGGGAATCCGCAGCAAAATGAGGGAGTCCGTAGTCTGAAGTTCAAAATTAAAGATTTGCTGGAAAAATACGGTAATTCCGCAAGGCCGTGCTCTGGAACGAACTAGTTAGTATAGCAGAATTTTCAGGGAGTCATACGAACTCCTAGCTGCATATGTCAAATCAGGGAGTCCGACAGTAAATCAGGGAGTATTTGACTCCGGACTCGCGTTAATTTCGCACCCTGCACTACTACGCATCTGTGCTCACCAGAGAAAGCTTCGGCTAGGTACAGCGGGTCCTTGACGGGCCGCACGCCGGCAACTAGCATGTAGATCTCTGGCTTCTCACACGTGACGGAGAAGACCAACTTCAGGTGGGCAGAAATCGAGAACAGCTCCGACGGATTCAGCTTGACACCTATCGAACCGCACGCAACTAGTGTCAGCCGAAGATTGACCGACTGCCACCCTACAGCAGCGGTTTCAGCAGAAGGTGCGTGCTCGCACATGCACGCATGCACGCACATGCTCGTACATGCACGCACGAACGCACGCACACGCAAATACAGTGCTGGAAATGGCAACCCACTGCCCAGTCCACTTTTGAGCAAGACTGATTCATTCTAATGGATTCTACTATAGGTTATAAAGTAGAAAATAAAATATCCGAAATCTCAGAATTGGCTAGAGTTTTCAGGCCAATTTCTAAGTCACACACTGCTTACAATCTGGCGTATAATCTGCCGCATTGACAAGCCAACTTTAGCTTAACCTCCAGAGCAAGATAGTTACAATAGGAAATAGTTTTAGAGTAGAATAACTGACTGTCTCTATCCAGGAGGGCTCATCTGTAATTTTAAAACTACAAATTTTGTAACATAACATTTAGGCTCTTCTGTTACATACCCTGGGGAATGACTTCAATCTTGTCTGTAGAGATATCGTCTGGCTACAATAAAGATATCAGCTCATAAAATGTTTCACCGGTACACATTCAGTACGGGCGCATGTGCTCAACAGATTTACACTGGTATAAGTATAAACACGCAATCATCGTACATCTCTTCAGGTGTCTTAAGGATTGTAACAGATTTAGGATTGTAACAGATTTAGTTTGAACTTTAAAACATCACACCTACCCACAGCTCCAGCACCTGTCTTGCCATCAGGTCCGTAAAGGCAACAAGTTTCCTGTTGAAACCAGTTGTCACTGCAGTTAATAATCATCCTTTGGAGCAACCACCAACAATACCATCCGAAGAAGAAATAAATCAGAGGATTGAGAATAAACTTTCTTTATTGGCATTCAGCACAGACTGTCAAAAATCAAGTACAGTAGATAGATCCGAAACCAGGGAATTACAAATCATAACATTACAGGGGATCATGCTAGACTTGGGTGAGTGTGGGCCTGTTCATGAATACATGCCTTCCATACATATATCACCTTGCATTTATGACAACATCTGTCATCATGGGGAAACAATCTGCATTCACGCCGCCGTGATTTACGTCAGTTCCACCGAATATTACAGCGTACGGTACTGGGCAATCTAGAAGCAAAAACAACAAACATGTAGGATAAAAAATCACACGAGTAAATAATAGTAACTGAATAATCACGAGCAGTGACAACTATTATTTACTCCCGATAACATGTACATCACGTACACTCGAGTCCATACTATATATATATATCATGGTGTTTGGGAATGATAACGCTGGCATAGAAAAACACTCCTTCATAATGAAGTGCCTCAATCCAATCTGGCATGCATGCATTGCATGAATGAGACACGTACACGTTACACATATAAACAAGTCTATAGGTCGATTGACCTAGCAATAATATCAGATATCTCTGAATTTTTGGGATATCTAAAGAATGCGGTTATCTCCACAGGCACTTGGAACGTTTCAATAATAAAAAGATGGTAAATAACACGAAATGTGTTTACTACGAAACTCTTTCATGTTTCTCTACTCTCTTTTGCGTATTATTGCCGACAATTTCCTGTAAATGCTGTTTAAATGCTCCTTTGCTACACACAAGTACACTGCACTCATGTTGTCACTAAGCACAAACAACAATAGTTTTTTCATTCTTTTAAAAAAAATTTACCATTATTAGGGTACTTTTTTACTTATTTATCATTTTTTGTTTGCGCTGAGCGGCATGCGTGCGGTATACTTGTGTGTTGCAGAAGATCATTTGGATGGCATTTACAGGAAATTAACGAGAATAATACGTGAAAGAAAGTAGAGAATATATCTTTGTTTGTTGGTAGTAAATATATTTTGTGTTTATATATACCATTATTTTACCATTGAAAAGTTCAAGTGCCCGTGGTTATCTCATCCTCACTCAGGAACAGGGGCGTAAATTATAAGTGTTGTTGTCATTTATACCTTGCAGGAGCTTGCCACAGTGAATAGCATGTATTGCTATCACTGTTGCTACCTGGTATAGCTCTAGGAAACCATGAAACGCTTCGAGCGTGGCAAATTCTCGTGGATCTTTGACGAACCCAAAGATGCGATGATTCCGGAAGTATTTCCTGAAGAATAACAGCGCAAAATATATATGTTGCTATATGTAGAGTCGTTTTTTACAAAACGATATTATCAAATGCGATTGTTCAATGTATTTATGTGATACGTATACTTCTAAGAAATAAATGAAGCATATTATCTCACCTTATTCGTTCTGCAGTTATCAGATTTCCCGTAAACGACTTTAATGGCGATAAGACTAATATAGCCAATGGATAATTGGTCTCTGGATCAGTTGCCATTAAAAAGTGTTAATTGTGCGTACAAAAAGTGGTCGAGACCGTCGACAACACGATGTGGTCCTCGGTCAACAACACAACACTGTGGCAGTGACGAGGCGCTAGGTAAGCCTACTTTTCGCTAAAGCGACAGTTTTCGCATCTCTGCCACTGTATCATGTAATGATGTATACCACAATACAACATTAAACAATGATCTGAGTATACAGATGTGTTAACTACACGAATATGTTTACTAACACAGTATAACTGAAAATGAACTCGGCATAAGTAAATATGCACTTTTACTTTTTTAGATCCGCTCGTGTATTACTAATGGATGGGACCCAACTTACTGCTCTACTGAGCATAGTACTACTTGCCACCTACACTTACTATAAGTTCAGGACATGGAACCCATCTATGTTCCACGTGCCGCTGCCGGATCCGGAAGTTGGTGGCGATGGTGTCGTGTGTTGTGTGTGTTGTCAACTACAGATTTTAGTCGGTAATACCACAGGCGCTTGGACCGTTTCAATAATAAAATGATGGTTAATAAATACAACTTGTCAGTACTACTACTAGACCTACCAGTACCAGTAATAGTCTTTCTCTTAATGTTTGATTTGACCTAATAACTTCACTTCAATATCGTCCAATACACCGCTGCAACACATACCGGTACTGACAGTGACGCTGAGAGGGTCTATGTCTTCCGGTGTACTGCCGGAACGTAGTACGTACCCTGGTACTATCTAATATTCCGTACCGTACCTCGTCTACTCCACTAACGAGTGTAGGGAGTCGCCTACGCCTACTCCCTAACCCTAACCCTAACCCTAATCCTAACCCTAGTCCTAAACCTAACCATATCAAATAGTGACCAGGGTACGTTCCGGTATACCGGACCGTACCCAGGGTACGTTCCGGCAGTACCCTGGGGGACATAGACTCTATGAGCCATACTGACATAGCGCGGCCGTGCATGCACAAATACACAGTAATAATACTAATAGTAATATATAACTATATATACAGCTCTATATCACTCTGTATTTGTTCATGCACAATGGCTTGCGCGCTATGTGTTGCAGCGGTATATTGTTGCAGCCTCGTTTCTGAGCTTTGTGCAGCTGCACAGAGGTACTTTGTCATCAGGAAGCTGTTTTGGAAAGTGAGCCATTTTTATGTGCCACAATAGGGTGGCGACTATAGCCTAGGTACGAAATCCTTCAACAGAGCGTACGTTGCTCAATTGACTTGAGTTTCATAGACTGACTGTATGCATTATTTAGGCTGAGAGGGTCTATGTCTCCCAGGTTAATTACTGCCGGAACGTACCCTGATAACTATCTGATAGGGTTAGGGTTAGGGAGTAGGCGTAGGCGACTCCCTAGGCTCGTTAGTGGAGTAGGCGAGGTACGGTCCGTCATATTAGATAGTTCCGGTATACCGGATCGTACCCAGGGGGTCATAGACCCTCTCAGCCATAGTCGGTGTAAAGTGACATTTGTCAATGACAATTGTCATGGTAAACCACAATCAATCATAGGTCCTTAACTGTCAGCTACAGATTTCATTCAGTTAGCTCGAATGTGCATCTCATTTTTAATTTTACGCTGTACTGTCTCTTCTGTAGGGTGGTGCTGTTGACATTGTCGAACCCCCAGGCTAACTCTAATAGCTATGCGAGATACTCAATCACTGATACTGGAAATGAAACGGATATATTAGTACGACTACAGCTCACCCCCTGACACAACCAGATCACTCTTTGTTAGTAGGCAAATAATGACTAAATTATTTGGACTAACATATGGACTACTACTAGTATTATGACGCTGAATGACATCTATGATCAGAGCAGCATTGTGAAACATGGTGCACCTAATAAGGTAACAATTTGCATTAGGCCAAAACAAAATATAGGTGTGGTTACTGTTTCCCGACCGACCCTATTTATTCCCAGTGACCCTAAACATTTTATTGTCAATTTTCTTTAAAGTAAAAAAAAAATTAAAAATTAAAAAAAAAAAATTATGAATTGGACAGTTCCTGCTTCAAAAGGCACAACGCACATCCTTCGGACATGGTTCGTAAATAAAATGTTTCAATAAAATGAAATGTTTTCCTTACCTACCTACCCTATTTTTTTGGCATGGAACGGTATAACCACACCTATTTTTTGTTTTGACCTTTTAAAGGGACTACGTCACGAATTTTCTATGGTAAAATTTGTAAAAAAAAAATTGCCATTTTTTTACATTAAAAGTAAGAACTAACGGGACTAAACAAATTGTCAAATTCTTACCTGAAAAGATTGTTTCTCAACTAGTTAAAAATCCAAAAAACCTGGACGATTTGAATTAATGTTCTCAACATTAATTGCTTGCTATGGGCTATGTATGCATGGTCACGAGTGTATGTTCACATCGAACAATATAGTAAAATAGGAAGTATAATGCAGCAATTTAACCATAAAATGTGAACAGAATTACTTGTATTTTGTGAAAAAGTGGAAATATTTTTTTTATTTTTTTACTATTTACGGTGACGTAATCACTTTAATTTTGTTGTTGCATAGCCACTAAGTAATGGGATTAAATTTGTTCTTCATCCCAATTAAACTATAAGATATGTCGGCTAAACCTTGCATAAAATAAATGATTTTGCCTTATTATTAGTATGAGAAATATTTAATGTTAAATATTAAAAGTTGTAGAGTATGTTAATTGTAGATTCACTGATAGCAAACAAAGGGCGATTTCATCTATCCTAATGCAAATAAAGATGGTAGCTATGTGTGTGGGAGTGCATGCGTGCGTGCGTTCGTCCGCATGTGCATGCATCTGTGTGCATCCTAGAACTTCTATGTTGGTTTTTTACAGGATGTAAACAATGCTCAGAATAATGAAACGGTGATATCCATTGGCATCAGCACGGCGGTGGATGCAGTGCCGCCCACACCTCCTCTAGTTAGAATATTGTGCCTCAACCTAACTCTCTTCCCAAGCTGGCTTCAGTTCGTTGCATGTTCTGTCGGAGTCTTTATCTTCTACCTGCTCTATGGATATGTTCAGGTTAGTAGCTCACAGTTGTATAACTTTACTGTGTATTGACAATGTGTCGACCCGATCATTATATACTGAGCTTTTAATAATTATGAGCTCTGTATGTCAAAAACTATAATGTTGTCTTGATAATAGCTGGAACTATGTATGAACATGGTTTATGAGTTTCGTGTATGAGTTCCTTTCATCTAGCTCATGTAATTTCTTTTTCTAGGAGTTGATATTTCGTCTCGAAGGCTTCAAGCCATATGGCTGGTATCTAACTCTGGTGCAGTTTGGTTTCTACACTCTGTTCAGTTACTGTGAGCAATTGCTAGGAAGATGTCGCCGAAGTCAGTAAGAAACCTCCTTGTTTTTTTTTTATAGAGGGCGATAAACACAGAGAGAGAGCGAGAGAGAGAGAGTGAGTGGGGGCAGGGACGAAGAGAGAAAGAGAGAGAGAGAGAGAGAGAGAGAGAGAGAGAGAGAGAGAGAGAGAGAGAGAGAGAGAGAGAGAGAGAGGGAAAGAAACAGAGGGAGACAAAGAGATCTAAATTAAGATCAAGGTCTTACATGTAGATGGAGAGAAGAAGCATGATTAAACAATACTTACTCGGTTGATAAACGAAACTGATATAGTAATCCTTGATAGAACCTAAATAAAATCACAAGCAACATTTCTCACCTTCTCAGGATACCGATGCGAACATACCTTCTCATCGCCCTGCTTACAGTAAGCACGATGGGGCTGTCGAACAGCTCCCTGGGTTACCTGAACTACCCTACACAGGTGATCTTCAAGTGCTGCAAGCTGATACCGGTGCTGCTGGGAGGCGTCGTGATACAGGGTAGGTGGGTCTAGCTTACATTAGAACCCCATACGAAGTACCTCATAGGGTTAGGGGTTAGGGGTTAGCATTAGGCCTATGGTTATGGTCATGATGTATGGTTTATCCTTCTTCTTTCTAACTCCTATAAATTATGCGATGAGGTGAGGATTGAGTTGGACAGGGTTAATATTAGGATTATTGTGGTGATGTGTAATGATGATGATGTTGATGAGTATGATGATGATGATGATGATGATGATGATGGTGATAGTGATGATGATGATGGGGATGATAATGATGATAGTGGTGACAATGTATGTACGGGGGTCCTAAACTAGGAGTGAGTTAGATAGTCAGCGATATGTGTTGTAGCGATACTCGCCTCAATTAGTCATGCGATGCAAGCTCTGCAAAACCCATGATGTGGTTTTGCTGGTCAATCTTCAGTACATGAGCATTGTGTTAATTATGCGTGTGAGCATACGTGAGCGACTTTTTACCTGCTGCAGGTAAAAAATACGGCTGGCTGGATCTTCTCGCTGCCGCGTGCATGAGCGCTGGTCTTGCTCTCTTCACCCTTGCTGACAGCCATTTGACTCCAAACTTCAACCTAACAGGTGAACATGTGCTAAAAGGGTTGGGTAAATACCTACTGTGTTGATGCTTTTGATTCAAAGACTGCTGAGTTGCGTGAGAGGTTATGGCAAGGACCTATTAGCAATCGGAGAGTTGTTAACATGTAATCGTTTTCTTAAACACTGTCATCATCATAGCAGGGGTAATTTTTTAATCTTTTATTCCTAGATGATCGATGACGTTAGCTTACATCTGAAAGAAAGATATATCCTCTATTCATTTTATTTGTTCACTTTTGTCTGGTGTTACTAACAGTTTAATGTATGCGAAGTACATTATCACTGCTTGTTGCATTTTAGTCTCATGAATGATTATTTCACACAGGTGTTGCACTTATATCATTGGCACTGTGTGCTGATGCAGTCATAGGAAACGTACAGGAGAAGGCCATGAAAATGCACCACGGCAGTAATACAGAGATGGTATACATGAGAGACTAGTGGCAGTATTTGTAGTCATATGAAGGGTACAGATTTATTTATGGTAAACTAAAGGCCTTAACTATGAGCTCAGTTGTAAAGGTGGGAAGAATTTGGGCATTTATTTGTTTATTTGTATGTAGTGGCTAATACAATACTTTCAAGTACTTTGAAACTAGTATGAATGGAATGTATAATATATAGTAATAATAGTAATTAATCATTGTCATAATCATAATTATAGACCACTTGGATAAGTTTGTTAATGTTGTAATGATGATGATTGCTGTCATTGTATGCTGTTGTGTGGCTAAGATTAGGCATATGATTGATCGACTATTGAATGTTTTCTGCTCACAGGTGTTGTATTCTTATGGCATTGGCTTCGTCTACATCCTGGTTGGCTTGACGATTACAGGACAGCTGTTCGAAGCTGCATCATTCTGTGCTGAGGTAAAATGCTCACATTCACGAGATCTGGAACACTAAGTGTAATAGTCGCCATTGCTATGGCGAAGTGCCCTGTAGCAGAGACTGTGAGAGGCAACTGTGTGGGGAAGCAGGCAGTGGATTTAGTAATAAATTAGATCAAAGTTCAACAGGTTGTTTGCTTGATGCTCTCTAGATTGTGGTGAAATTGAGCACATTTGATATGGCAATCCATTTAAAATATAATAATTTATAATTAATTTATGAATATTCTAAATAATTTATACAGTTGGCATGCACTGCTATCTGTGAGCCGTCACACGCTAGGCCACAATGACATATCACGTATGAAGAACATACGTTTGCGAGTGTTTGGAAAAAACCACGGTCGGGCAATCCTGATCGGAGGTTTCCAATTGTAGAAACTCGATGAAAACGATAGCTCTGTGTGTCTTGCAGCATCCGTGGGAGACGTACGGAAACGCGGTCGTGTTCTCACTGACCGGATATCTCGGTGTCAACGTAGTGCTGACGATGGTGAAGCTGTTTGGAGCTCTAGCAACAGTGACCGGTGAGCAGGCAACGTCCTCCTACACTATATTGCGCACGCACGCGCACACTCGCACAGAACTGCCCATGCTTACTCATGAGCATTCTCACGCACCACGCGTGCATGCATGCACACAATCACGCACATACGAACACAGTCACGCACGCACACGCACACAGCCACCCATAGATGCACAGCCACCCACATGTGCACTATATTCACACGAACATGAGCACGCACACGTAGCAGAAGACAGTGGCTGTTTTACGCTGTTGTAATCGTCACTTTGCCATCTTTGCGATACCCATCGCGTGGTGGTACAGGTTTTTTTCTCATCCTTAATCCCTTCTCTCATCGTGGAGAATAGGGCTGGAAATCAAATTTCTCCATGACATTCTATCTTTGGCAGATCTTTCGGCCTCGTTCCATGTTTTAAACCCGAATGTGATCCTTTTTTCTCCAAAACTCTTGGTTGTGTGTTACCATAGATCACAACGCTACCGCAGTTGTATTGTTTGTGGTGCTACTCAGCAGGGGGCAGCAGTTGCTTGAGCATATCTTGTTACGTATAGCAGCCTGCAGTGTTTTTACAAGATCTTGTGCGTGATGCTTTGTTGTTCTATGTTTACAGTGACAACATTCAGGAAAGCTCTCACGATCATGCTCTCCTTTGTGATATTCGCAAAACCGTTCACTTTCCAGTAAGTGAGGCAAAATGTTTATTTCGCCGCTTATTATGCAAGCTGAGTCACAGGGACCTGAGGCAAAAAAAAAAGAAGTTATATATATATAAATAGAAGATAAATAGAATAATGCTTCTATTTATATATATAACACTTTCTTTTCTTTTTTTTTGCCTCAGGTCCCTGTGAGCTGAGTGGCTCAGTCATTACACAATGTAGTTCTAGTAGTAAAACTTTTGATAGAAATTGATCATTGCCAGTACTTGATACGTAATAATTATCTATCTATCCATAATGCTGACGGTTTTAACCACCAGCAGGAATAGCTTAATACACAGATAGAATGTGTGAAACGTTCGAAGATCTGCTGCACTAGCATCGTGTAGGTTTGACTATAGCTCATCACTCGATGCCATCGAGTTATTGAATTAGTGATGGACTAATAGACGAATAGAGCCTGTCAGGTCAGGTTCTGTTTATTGTGTTACTCCTAGTCTACATGTAGTAGTAACATGGAGTGTTCATGTCAGCACTAACAATACATGCTATACATATGTATATTATACATACTATAGAGATAAATGATCTCCCACTTGATAGATGATATACTATAATATACCAAGAATACCTAAACTATTACAATATTATCATGTGTGAATAAAAACACTCAGTTTTTATTTATTCATTCATTCATTCATAGTACTATTACGAATAAACATCTGTCTAGTCAAGTTTAAGGGTAAGCAATATTTGGCTGATATAAGTATTTTCTTCGGCATGCTTTGACCAACATCTGCTGCTTTCACCCACAGGTATGTCTGGTCAGGACTGATCGTGCTGCTAGGTATCTATCTGAATGTCTACAGCAAGAACAGAGACAAGGCGAACGTGAGTGCGACGCTGCTGCGGGTCGGTGGTGCCATCTGTGGAGCACTGCGGAGAGCGATAAACACGCGCTTGAATGCAAAGTCTGTGGTAGGGCATCCGCGGTTGAAAACGATCGCTCAAACGGTGTGATGTCCGTTACAAGATTGTGATATTATAGTAGTTTAGATTATGTGCAAGTGATTGTGCTTTCAACAAACAAGTGGGGTGCGGGCAACCTCTGCCTTGAAGTGAGTGTCAAGGTTGAATAAGATTAGTGAAGGTTAGTGGTGCAAAATAGGATGGGATTGGGTTGGTAATCGTTTTGATCATTTACCTTCTGAGAATCCTGGCCCCCACCCCATGACTTACATAGTGTGGTTACATGGTTTTGTAACCATGTAAGGTTTAATATAAGCTAGGGAGTTCGATCAACAGCTAAAGTGCAACAGATGTATTATTATGTGTTATCAATTCACAGTTTGTTTAGATTGTTTTCCATTGTTTTTCTTTATTCGTGCTGAAACTATTGTGCCTTGCATCTCCTGAAATTTATTCATCTAGCCACACTGCTTGTTGTTGGGTGAGAAACAGGCAAAAACTCCTCAGAACTGCTTCTGGCATTTGTGTATTTTAAACGGCTATATATATATATATATATATATTATTATATTATTATTATATATAACTACTGTATTATAATTTCTGACTATCTCAGAATGTTGGTATCGTTTATACACGCACATGGCATTAATCAGTTCAGTGCAATATAAGATATTGTTTCAGAGAGCAAGGCAAATTGATGGTTGGTGCATAACTGTTTTATAGTATGTTAACAGTCTATTCTCGTAATACTGCTGTACGTCTTACGATAAGTGTTGCGTTTCATAAGTGCCTTTATATATATAAATATATGGATATATCCATGTATGTGAAGAACATCAAAAAAACGACATCATTGATCTCATATTGACATATTTCTGATTGTCATCGAGTTCAACTAAGAAATATGACTTAAAGATCGCTTCCTTGTGCTTGTTATATTTTTTGCACTTCTGTGTTTATGTGCGTGGCATTAAAATGCATTTTCTACAAGCGATGAATTCGAATTCTATTGGTCACTGCGTTTTTAATAGCCAAGACAAAGAACAAACCACGAAAAAAACATCGGCAGTTGTATTAGAATTTATTTCGTGAACATTTGCGTCTTGCTCTTCGCATCACTCGCCTAGACAGCTACGAACAATAAAGCTGCAGAGAGAGCCGCGTTTCAAAGTCGGCAAGAGTATAATCATATGAATGAACAGAACGTGTGAAGGAAAATGTAACGAACGGTTGACGATAGATGCAGCACTACATGAGGCGCCTCGCCTGCCCAACGATGAGACGCCACAAAACAAGTTTACGACCGAAGCGAGAGCGAGTCTGACATATAGGTGGCGCTGCCTCTGCGCGCGCGTGCGGCCTGTAGGCGCGGCCCGATGTCGTTGCGGTCTGTCTCCGCTGAGAATTTTTTGGACGGCATGGTGTTTGTTGATATATAAATATATATATATAAATACTGTACATCGTTCAGGCTCGAGCATCTAGCAGATGCGAGAAACCGCTCGCGGTGACACCGAGGCGACAGTCTAAGTCGCGCGGCGCCATCTATCGA